>NC_056730.1:1072409602-1072489602 GCF_019279795.1 Protopterus annectens | reverse complement strand
TGATACATTTTATGTGTGCCCATGATGTACCTAGCTACTGTGAATATAGCACTTTTTTATGACATCAGTAAGTCTGGGGGCAGATTTATTGCACAGGGGCATGGAGCCTTAACCAAGAACAAGGAGATATTGCTTTTATAAGAGGCCCTGCTCCCTTGGAGTCAGGTGAGAGGTACGGATAAGCAGCATTTTGCTGCTGAGCCATCCCTTCAAAATAAAGTGCTATATAGCTAAGGGTACAGCCTAGATTGGAGAACGGAAATCCCAGACTTGCTGAATTTCTCACTGATGTCATTGAAGTCTGCTAGGCATGGGGTAGGGCTATGGTTAGTGTATAACACAAAAGGATCCCACTGTTGTTGAGGGTATGCCATGCTGGGAAGTCTTGATCTTCTCTCTTCAACCTACTCCCCCTAGGATTCCACAATTTTGAGGGATGGTTAACCACCAGTGGTAGGTCTTGGTGACAGAGAACAAGGAGAGGAGGCAGAATATAGCAGCTGGCAGGAAGGAAAAATATATATATATATATATATATAAAACTTTAATAAAGATGTGGAAATATAACATGCATTCTTTAAACAGAACATGTGTTTCATGTTTGTGATCTACAGGGGCTCAAGTGTTTGAAAACCAGTGTCTTGAAGCCAAGGACCTGAGCACCTTGTACCTTGTGTAGGTTGTTGGTCATGCTTGACCTTGAATATGAGTTTGATCAAGTTGCACTTTGGTGGGAGCAGGAGGGGAGTTTTGGAATATAGAGTGGGACGAGGGTTAGGTTTAGGGAGATTTTAGGGTTAGGGAACAAGAGGATGATTTTTAGAATTATGGAGTAGAAAGGGGGATTTCAGAATTATGGAGTGGGAAGAGAGTTTTAGGGTTAGAGAGCATGAGAGAAGTTTTAGTTATAGGGCGCAGGATATAAGTTTTAGGGTTAGGAAGTGATCAGGGAATTTAGATTTATGGAGAGGGGTTGGAGTTTTAGGAATAGGGAGAAAGAGATTGGGGTCTTTAAGTTCAGGGAGGGAGATTGAAGTTTTATCTTTAGTGAGCAATTAGGGACTACAGGGCTAGGTAAGGGGAGAGGTGGTTTAGGGTAAGGGAAACAAGAGTCAAGTTTTGAATTGGGTTGAAGTTTTAGGGTAAGGATTTAGATTCTTGGAGGGCTATGTAGTTTCTACTACTGGATGTTAAAAAGGCTATCTATAACCAGGAGTTTATGCTAGTGGGAGTTTAAGCACTTGCTTTTTCAAGCAAGTGGCAGCAGGCACATATGTCATGGGCTACTAACATGTGAGCACCAGCAGTAGACCTGCATCGTGTCTTAATCTCAATTAAGAGATCAAAAAATCTGAATTTTACCAAAATAAAATACATGCATTTATTTATGTAAATAACAAATATTAGCAAATATTGTCATAGCGCTAAAACCATTACATAATAGTTGACGTGATTTTTGTCTGTATTAGTAGAAATGTTAGGAATAAAGTTAATGGCTCAAAACATGAAAGTAAATAAACATATGATCTAATTAAATTTATGAAGCAAACAAACCCGATATAATTTTGTTCCTTATTAAAAAATGCTTCCAGACTTAGCAATAAGACACAATATTGACACTTAAGGCATAGCAACTTGTATATACACATTAAAATAAGACTTTGCTATGGTACTCAGTATAGTAGGTGATACATATTTAACCTGTGTCTAGCTAGGACTGGGATAACTAGTTCCATCAGGGAGATTATGACCCTTAATCACAAAACATGTTAATTATAACAGAACAAATAAACAAATGACTGGTATGCTATCATTTCTATAACTTAAGTGTACATTCATGTCTTCATTTACTAAGCATGTGGCTTCACTGATACAGATTGTATTAGCGAGGTAGGTAGATAAACAGTTAGCAATTTTTGAGTTATAAGTGATTAGAACATTCATTTTAAATTCAATATTTATAAGGCTGCAATACTCTTACTAATTTTCAAAACATGGGATGATATTCCCAATTTTCTCATGAACAGCAAATATGAACATTTAGAATGAACCAAGTGGCAAAGTTTTTTCATGTATTTTGATAATAAATTAATCCATTTCAAAAATTTCATAAAACATTTATCTATAACATATATATTACCGTGTTTGTTCATCATGTCCAGTAGTTATTATGTATAGTGTTCTGGACTTGTTGTAATATTTTATTCATACAGTTTTATCTGTTCACTCCATCTTTAACAGAAATGTCAATCCTGTTTTTTCCCATGCACCCAGGCCTGCTGTCCTGCACATATTTTGCACTGCAGTGTGACACTAAGCTTTGTCATTGTAAATTCAAAAATCTGGTCATTATCTGCATTTGCACCTGTCACAGTCTATGACGTCAACAATCAGCACACAACACAATAAAACCATTCTCAAATCCTACCTCTTTATCTCAAGCCTCAAGCAAGAGAAATGAATGAGTAAACAAAAATCGAAAAAGAAGACTTCTATGCAAGTTCACCCTGAGTCTTCAAAAATTGTAAAGATATTTTAATAAATAGGTAATGCAAAACTGACTTTTGTCTAGATAAGATATTCAACAACATTGGAATTCTGTGGTCTGATTTACAGTGAAAAAGGTCTGTAGGTAGGCAGAATCTCTTTGTGTACGCAACAGACAGAAAAATAATTTTTCCAAGGTCTACTACTTAAAGTTTACTTTCAAACCGCACAGGTGATTATTACCTGTTACACCTATTTGTATCTTTCCTTCCACATTGGCAGCTTTTTGCTTGTTCTACATTTATGCTTATATTTCCCACTTCTTCCCTTTCTCTAACCTTGTGCCACCCCATTTGTCTGTTCTCCTCTGACATTGTCTGCCCAAATTCTCTTTCTCTTTTCATTCTCCTCTTAACTTTCCCCACCCCATTCTATTGCCTCCTTTTCTCCTATCCCGCTCAACTCTTTCATGTCTTTTTTAGTCACTTCAGTAAGACTTTCCCATCTATCATACTCCACAGTGAAGCTGCTGCATTCATTGGCAGACCCCACGTCATCTACCATCCCAAAGCTTCCTGAGATAAACAGCCGTGACTCACACTCAGTAGCTCTAAATTCTCTATCCAGCTCTTACTCCTCTCTTGTCTTACTTTTGTATCCCTAATGGTTTACCTTATTTTATTTTTCAGTTTTCTGAATATGCATCTTTTTGTACTCAGCTATGCAATTTACTGACTTGTGAGATTTTAAACTATAACATATGATTAATACTAGAGTTATTCCAGTATACAGCTAGTGAGTACAAAGACATGGAAGGAAGGGTAACTGAAGTTTAATCATTCTAACAAGGTTTAGGAGTCCAACAAGGAGATAGATGGTGCTATGCTAAAATGCAACTTACCCCACTCTTGGTATTGCTGTAAAGATTATGAGTATGTCTTTATGTGTGTGTCTGAGTGGGGGGGGGGGTAATATCAGCTATCTAATAACTCTAAAAGTGTAAATGCAGCATTTAGCTCAATACTTTGTGTTGTTAAAATTTTATGAACTACTTTAAAAAATGTAAACATATTCTTGAATTCTCTAATATAATTCCCATGTTAGTAGCTGCAATTAGAGTTATGAGCATAATCTTAAAACATTATTTACATCTGCATTAACATATTTTCATAAAGGTAAAGTACATTAACATATCATAATAATCAAAATGGCTATATTTCAAATATACCCTCCTTAATAGACATAAACAATTATTATTAGCATGGTCTACTGAAAAACAAAATACTGACTTTCAAAAGTCAAGCTGATGCTTAGTAAGGATATTAAACTTGGAAAGTGTTTGATTCACATTTGGTATCACTGATCTCCCATCACCATGTGGTACAAAAGCATTTTGTGTCATGTAACGTCACATATTGATGACACGTCTAGTAACTCTTACATCTTCTCAGGCATTTAAATTAATCACGTTTGTAGAATATTAGGCACTGACAACATCCACATAATTAGTTTACTAGTAGATAAAAATACTTCTGAGACAAAGCAATTAAGTTAACAAGCTGAAAAAGTGAACAGTGTCTTTTTTCCATTTTTTGTTGGTTCCTATCCATGTTGTTTATTAGCATGTCAGGATGACGTCTTTGCAATTCATGGTGATTCACATGCATGCATTCCCACAGTCATGGTGGAATATTATATATATTTTATGTTTGCTGAATGTGAATATTCCTTTTCTTATGACCCTTTGCAAACACTGTGCATGAGCTTATAATAATTTTTGTATCTGATATAGTTATTTCCTTTTTATGACAAGGCTTTGCACCTACTTGTTTATGTTTATTTTTTGTTTGTTTTGTTTTAATTGAAGTTGTATAACCATTGTTCTTCATTCCCTTGCAGGAGACAGGTAAAGGTATTTTGCTGATATTGTTGCTGATTTTTTTAAGTGGTAGATCAGAAGACTTGGCAGCAAGTTTATCTTTCTCGGCGAAGACTGAAGACTAGTATCATTAGGATTCTACTATGCTGCACCTTTTGAGCTTCTGTAATTTACTTTGTTTTATTTTAAAGAAATAACATTGATTTTGGAGTTTAAAATTCAGTGTGCTTTCCATTTTCATTGCAGCTAATTATAACACAGTATCTGAGAATATTTGCATATCCTTGTCATATGACTTTTTCTTTAAATTGACAGGACAGTATATACTTGTTACAGTGGTACTTTGGTGAAAGTTTAGTTAGAGACATTAGCTAGTGCAGTGGTGTACAGCACAGCATGGAAGAGATGTAATCACAACAGAAGGGTGCACAACCTATGGTGAGTAGTAGAGGTAAATTCACAACAGTCGAAGGAGTTTAGTAGTGCGTCAGCAATCACAACCTATGGTGAGTAGTGGAGGTAAATCCACAATAGTCTAAAGACTTCAGTAGTGAGTCAGCAATCTGGCTTGGTTACCATCATATTATAGCCAATGCAAAGAGAAGTCAGCATACTGACATGGCTGCCACACTTACAGTATGCGAATACACAACAATTTAGTGATCTGGCTCAGTTCCAACAATAACCAAACCAAGAGATGATAGCGAACAACGAAAACCAAAACCAAAGACACAGTTCGCTATGGAGAACCAAATAAGGGTCTTTGGTTTCAGTTCCAACAATAGCTTGTTTCCACAATAACACAGTGCAGTGATTAATCCACATTCTAGCTCAGATGACAAACACAGTTAGTACACAAATGCAGATTGTGGCTTAGTGATCTGGCTCAGTGGCCACAGCACATTCAGGTAAACAAACATAATGAGTGAGTCAGTAATTCATGCATCTCTGTGTACAACTGCAGTTGTATGAGGCTGATGCACTGGCTGTAATGAGTATGGTACCTGTCAAATAAGTGGATGCACCTTTAAATATGACACCTCCCATAAGGGATTCTGTATAAGTAGATGTTCAATTAATTTGATCTGTTGAGAATACTTTTCAATAGTACACAACAATGCTGAGGAAGGTGTATAACTTCCCAAGTGTCATAGGATCTGGATTGCAGTAAAAACTATCAACTGTGTTCAGGTGTGTTCATGTAGACACAGCCAGGCAAAAATAAGAGGCAATTCCTACAAGCACACCAAGTTTAAACAAGCAGAAAGAGCAGACAAGCAAATGAAAACCATACCACTAATTTTACCTATAGCAATAGCAGCTGATTCCTCTCTCACTGTTCGATAACATGCTGAACCAGTTCTAAATGCAAATAATCTTTACAGCACAAAAACAGTAGTGTCCTTCAAATAAGCACAACCATACTTAAGTCAAAATAAGCAAGAAATAGTCACTTCCCACATGTTGTGGGATCTGCACTGCAGTGAAAGTTAAAGTTACGTTCAAGTACATTTGTGCGGTTGCAGCCACAAAAAGAAGATGGTGACATTTTAAAACACAGCAATAAAAAACAAACAAACACAGGCCTAATAAGAACTATGTTGCTAAATAGCCAACTGCAATTATAGCTAGAACAATAGCTGTATCTCCTTCTCTTACCAGCAGGTGGCTCGTTTAACCTGTTATAAATATAAAACGTCAGCGCAAAAACAATATAGTACTTCAAATCGGTAGTAGCACCATCTAATTTAAATAAAAAGAAGTAAGAAATAGTCACTTCACAGGTGTTATTGAATCTGGATTGTGGTCAGATCCAGTAGTTATATTCAACTGGTTCATGTAGTCACAGCCCAGCAAAGTAGAGAGTCAATGCCTAGAAACACTAAGTTTAAACAAGCATAAAAAAACAGACAGGCCAATTAGAAAATATGCTGCTAGGTAGCCGATAGTAATTTTGCTTAGAACACCAGTAGAGCACCTTTTGTCTCCAGAAAATAATTTGATGAACCAGTTCTAAATGCAAAGAATACTACAGCATAAAAACTACGCAGCAATTCAAATCAGCTTTTCAGCTGCAATTGGTCAGGCTTCCTGTGGAATGGGAAGTGGGGTAAGGAGACAGTGTTAGTGCATATTGACATCCTGGCAGAAGCCCCGATAGGAAGTGTCTTTGATGATACTATGCACTGTGTACATGGAGACAAGCATATGCAGAAGGCATATGTGGAAAAATTCAGCCAATGCTCACACTTCCAGAACAATCTGATAATGTAGGTATTTCAGTGGAAGAGCTGGTAATAGTAGGACACTTGAATAAGATAGACAGGTGTCCAAATCTACTCAACTTTTTTCTGAAGTAGTTACACTAGAGAAATGGATTATTGGGTAACAGTAAGCCCAAGTCTGAGCCACAGTTTTCAAAAAACACAAGATTTTCTATGGAAAGAGAACTAAGGACAGTCATGATGTGGGGGTTGTAGTAAGCACAGCTCTCAGAATCCACTTTACAAAATGAGAGGGAGGTAGCAAGGGAGGCCTCTGATGTTATAGTTATAGGGAGTCTGTGTACTGGGACAATGAGCTATTATATAGGGAATGGACCCCAGATAGCAACTAAAAGAGGAAAATAACCAGCAATTGAAAGGCACTTATGGCCATAGCCCATAATCTTTTTTTTTTCTCTTTCAGGCCATCTAGGCATAAAGCATGCAAAATGGAGGCAATATTTTTATTTATTTGTATTGCAAAAGATTTGACTGGGTACAGTAAAATGGGTCTATATTATGTGATCGAAGAATCTCTTCTTCGAGCAAATAATAATTGACACATATACAGAAAATGCTGTAAACCATGAACGGCCATGTCCTCAAATTTTTTCCTCGGGGAAAAAAATTCAGTTGGCCGTTATTGGGAATTGCCCATTTCTTCAATGTAGAGCAATTTCATGGTATATTTAGTTGGGGGGGTGGGGCGCACAGCTCCCCACATCGGAGGGTGTGGGCTGTGAAGCGCCCACTTGATTAGTGTTTTAAAGTTTGTTTTATTTTATAGCCATGTGAAATTTTTCCCGAGGAAAAAATATGAGGATGTGGCATTTCACAGTTTACAGCATTCGCTGTATATGTGTCGATTATTATGTGTTCGAAGAACAGATTCTTCGATCGCATAATATAGACCCCAGTAAAACATGTGTGCAACTCCAAAAGATTGGCAAGGTATGCAACAAAGCTTGAGGTGCTTTGGTGCATTTGTCTTTTACTGAAGATCAAATTCAGAGAATAGTCATGGCTGTTTTGGGCCCTATTTGTACTCCAAACACCATGGATAAGAGAATGAATTAGGCTACCAGGCACTCTGAGGGGTTGGCTTTGTCATCCAGTGAACTAGAAAAAATTGCAAATTCTCATTTAGAAATTTTTTGCAACATATTTTTTCCCCTGAATAAACAGTGATGGATAGAAGAGCTAACTTTAGTCACACCTGTTTGTTAAAGTGCTATGGGAAAATCAATTAAAAACCACTACCTACCATCCAAAAATGGCATGATGAAAAGTTATATTTCCAAACATAAGACCATACTGTGAACATTTTCAGGTTAGTTTAAGTAGACATAGGACAACTTCCTGCTTCATCTTCTTTTTGCATACAAGAAGGTGTCCCAAGAATCCATAAGTGTTTCACTCCTTGAGCTACTTTACTGTCAAAAGCTGAGAGGAGGGGTCTCTAGAATAAATTCACAATTAACTAGAGCCAAAGAGTCTGTTGTAATGTATATACTGAAATTCAGTAATATTAATTATTAAGGGTAGTACAGATAAGATCACTGACAATTCAGTAAATGAGGTAATGCTCTCACAGCATGTATCCCCTACCCAGATATGGGGAATCAAATCAGAGTAGCAAATGTTTGGAGGCAAGGTTACTGATAAAGAAGAATGCACCCAAATGGTGGAACATCGTGTAGATATAGGGATACAGCAGTCAAGTAAAAGTGCAGAGTTAACTACTTATATAAAAATGATAGCTGGTGCAGATGACAAGAGTTTTACTCTGACAATAAAAAGTATGTTTTCTAAGAAAGGGAATTAAATGATTTGACTACAGAAATATATCCTTCCAAACTCCTTTCTTGGAGTGTCTCAAGAAAACTCACTTGTGGTCTAAAAGGAGAGAATGCCAGATGATATGTGTTTTCATGCATTTTGCGACATGTATAACTTTTATTTTAATAATACAAGATTGTCTACTGTAATATGGAATTGTTCACTGTTACCATACTCACTGTTTCATTGAGAAGCTGAATTACCTCTCCACAGAATGCAACTTACTGTACATTTTTCTGCTGTGCACCTGCTAATGACATAAATGTATTTGAATCAAAGTCTTGACGAATTTCATTGCTTAACTGAGAGACACAATTTTGAACAGAAGAAATTTGTGGTAGCTGTCATTTTTTGGTATATATTGCTTTACTTATCAATATGGTTCTCTTCATGGATTTGACGGCAGACTATCTAATATTAAACAGGATGCAACTCTCTGGATATTGATCAATACTATAACATGATTTATAACATGATCTTTGACCTCCTTATTTTAAAGTCACAGTAGATTTAATCTCCACTGGCACCTTTTTTAAATTTGGTTGTGTAGCAGTTTGTAGGTGGATTAATCAATCACTGACTCAAAAATGGTTCTGAACTATAATTAAGATTATATATTTAAGCACTTTGAACAAAAAATAATCAATCTTTTGCCCAAATGCATGTATGCATGAAAAGAAAGCAATCTATTTCCTCATTTATATTAAAGCATGATAAGGATAAACAAAAAGCATATGCAATCATAAAACCTGATAATATTTGTATGCTTCTATTATTATAAGGCAAACTATCCATTTTTACATCGGGAGGGGTCAATCCTAAACTAACACAAAATTATGATGAAGATAAAATGCTATTAAAAGAAACACTCAACGTGGCAGTGGTCCTTGGGATGTTTACCTTGCAACAATTCCTCTTTAAACAGAAACAAACTGTCAAAGAAATTGCTTTAAAATTCAGAAATGGACATAAACTCTTTAAATCTCATAAACTTTGAAATGCACACCTCTCCACTTAAGCAACACTAATGAATACTATGACAAAGTCATGGTCTTTTAATATATAAGCAGAAGGCTCTCACCACTATTTCTTCATCTTGCTTGCTGGGCTCACTCTTCACCATTCACAACTGTACAATAGCTGTTGTAGAAATACACCAACTAAAAGTGTGTGTGTGTGTGTGTGTGTGTGTGTGTGTGTGTGTGTGTGTGTGTGTGTGTGTGTGTGTGTGTGTGTGTGTGTGTGTGTCTGTGTGTGTCTGTGTGTGTGTGTGTATGTGTGTGTGTGTGTGTGTGGGCGAGGGGGTGAGACTATGTGTTTGTGTGTATATGTGGGGAACAATTATATTGGATGAGTCATGTAACTGTTTCATATCCATTTCAAGTGTGTGCATGCTCACGTTATGTATGAGATACTTGTATTACAAACAGCACACATTTGTACACAACAGGCACATGCACTACACATTTATAGATATAGTTCTTGTCATTCCCGCATGACAGTGGGCATATGTTATGTACTTACAATGTCATGTACAGGACAAGAAATGCAAAATGCAGTGCATTCATACAGTTCCCATATGTCAGACACTGTATAGTGCTGAATGTGTTCAACTGATGAGTAGTATGTAGTATTCATTTATGTATTTATTTTAATTTATTTTATTTTACATTTGTTTACTGGAAGTGTCTGACTGGGCCAGAGGCCCATTTGCAGTGGAGGCCCGGGGAGAAAAGCTCCATTACAAATTTTTAAATCACATGTAGAAAGGTAAAACATACAGAAAAATTCTAAAAATCACACCTAGACAGGAACACATAAGTCATTAATAAGCTCTCATATGGTAATGTTTGTTGAACAGTATTTAAGTAGAGAAATATATATAAGGTACAGGTAAAAAGTAAACATATGAGCTGTAGTAAGCATAGACTAAGATACCACAGGGAAATTTGATTGACAAGAATAAAGTTAGATATTAGACATCCAGACTACATAACATATAGTCATTGAGTTATTTATTATTGTTGTTATTTATTTATTGACCTTTTTTGATCGGGAAAGTCCACTGGGACAGTAACCCATTCTGAGTGGAGGCCCAGAGAGAAAAGCTCCAAAGTAATACAGAAAATAAGACATTTACAAAAATTGATGTTGAGTACATATGAAAGCAGAGATATGACACAGTACAAGAATACAATATTCAAAAGGTCCATCAGAGCTTAAGTCTTGGCCTCATAATGCACAAGTCTAAGTTACAAATTTTATATATAGATATATATATATATATATATTTATATATATATATATATATATATATATATATATATATATATAATATATAAGCAGGGAAAAGTCCCAACAGTACAGTACAAGAGTCAAAGTTACATTATAAGTAGACAGTTAAGCAGTAACAATGACTACATATGTATGCAGGAAGGTAGTAAAGATAGAGACCAGGCTTGGGTTATACTGAAGGTAAAAACAAACACTTAGAAGTTAGGTGAGTGGTACAATATGCCAAGTGATGAAAAAGATCATCCTGGATCAGTGCAGGAGCAGAGCCAGTTATTGGTTAGGTGTTCCTTGAGGTGCAGTTTGTATGTATGTTGTACATGCGTGCTAGGGATGGGTGCTGTTCACAAACTGCATTACAGTTTACAGCTGCATTCGTGCCATGGGCATGCAACAGATGAAGGTGTAGGATTTCTCTACAAACACATTCTGCCATGCTGTTTGTCCATGGAGTCAGAGTGACAATGGGCAATGAGTGTTGGAGCAGTTCACATGGACTTTGAATGTGGCAGGTTGCTAGAGCTACTCAGCATAAGTTTTTCACAAATGTCTCACAGATAAATATGGCACATACTCTGAAAAATGAATGGATGGCATAAAATGGTGACCTAGCAAAAGGCAAGCCATTCCCTGTGGAAGAGGCATTTCTACCTATGCTACATGATGAATCACTGACCCTCACCACAGCTGATGGTGGCATGAAGATGCTGTTCTTGGATATGTGTCAAATTTCTTCATGTCAACACCAACATATGCACAGTCAAAGTCACAGTGGCACACCTTTTACTTCATAGATGCAAGCTGCCATAATAAGCTTGACAGTGGTATGTGCACATCATTCAACACTATAGTATGGAGCACGTGTACATGTGGGCTTCAGCAATAGTACAGTAACATCAGCACTGCGTGCATTCATTAGCTCATGTCAGGCAGGCAGCAGATACAGTATTGCTAGGCATACTGCTAAAATGGCCATCTCTGCCACATGCATTCTGCTTCAGTTCAGCTGTACATTGTAATAAGGAAGTAGTGCAAAAGGTGCACAGAGGACCTTCAGTAATGTTTTTATGGTCAGTATGTTACTAAAACACTTATGACTATAGCATGGCATGTACACAGTGAAGTGCCATGCAGGACCACAGTACAGAGCATTGCAGTTATTTGACATGCAGAACCAGTAACATTTGTGGAGTTTAAAGGCAATTGAAAACTGCCACTGCATGTGTCCCAAGATTTCACCATACCAGTAGACATTTGTGAAATGTTGTTTGTCTCACATCATATGAATGACAGTACAAAATCAACAACATGTATGCATTGAAGGTGTATGGGAGTCATAGCACTATATAACTATAGTTGTGATAGCATATGCATAACAGTAGGTAACACTGCGTTTGCTTGAAGGCATGAAGAGAAAAAAGCCTAGCTATTTTTCCCCTTAAGTGCATTTAACATTCTACCTCCCCTGCATCCTTGCCTTTCGCATTATCCTTTCTCCACCTGTGTGTCATGCCTCTTTGCATATGGATTCCTTTCCCCATCCATTCCAAAGGTCTTTGCTATGTGGCTACAGCCTTCTCTGTGATATAATGCATTCAGAGATCCAGGAAGTAGATAGCTCTATTGTCTGCCACATGTGCCCCTCTCCTCCATTTGTCCTTCTTCAGGATAGAGTCTTCAGATCTCACTGGCTCAGTCTTGTGTACTAGCACCACATCTCACAATCACTTCTGGTCTCAGTTGACAAGAGCTCTAAGTTCTCTCATCTCTGGCCATATCCCTTCTTGTCTACCCTATGGATTTTTCTGGTATGTTTCTCATCAATTCTTTCTAACAGCGTGAAGTGTCTTTCCTTGTATGCCATCCAGAAATGTGTTGAGGTGTGGTCTAAGCAATGCCCTGTAGAGTAAAAGCATTACCTACCTTCTTCAAGACTCTATTCCCTGAGGATACTACAAAGCATTTTGTTTATTGCTTCCACTGTCCAAACAGTGTGCTGCTGGTGACCTCGTTTTAGTTTGATTAACACCCTAATCCATTTCTCCTCTGTTATCAATTGTGTTCCCCTCATTGATACTTGACAACAGTGTTGTTGTGTTCCAAGTACACCACCTTCATTTGGTGGCACTGCACCTCAATTACCGCCTTTCTACCCACTTTAAAGACTTTTTCCAAATCCTTTCCTAGAATCTTCCTGCTTTAAGCAATGCTACACCTATCTTTGTGCTATTGGTTAAGAGATTGATCCTGTTCACTGTTCCTTCTTTTTAAAGTGAAATGTAATGAAGAGCAATATACCTGGGATTGTCCCCTGTGATACTCCACCATTAACCTTTTAAATTTCTAACATCATCCCTTTTACCACAACTCTCTGTGTCCTGCCTACCAGTCAACCATATTGTAGTTTTATAACCAGCCATACATCTTAATTGTCCCATATTGCCCAATGAATACTATTTTTAGACTTAAATAGCAGTGTGCCATTAAATACCAAGTGAACTCTTAAAGTTACTGTTATTTACAGTTCCGTACCATGTTACCATCTTGTTAACTATCAATGGCCCAGTGTCATTAGAACCATGACTATGCTCATTTTGTGTTAGTGCAAAACAATAATATGGATGGACTATATAGTTTAATTAAGAATACGTACTTTTACCTTACAGTAGACTATAACTGAGAACCATTCCAAGAGAAATGCAGCAATCTGGGTGGAGCAGAGCAGTTGCAACAATTCTGTGAACTTCCTCAGGAAAAACAGATCACTTTTTCCATTCCCAGAACTTGACCAAGAAAGACCTTTCATAATAGCAGCATATACCTATACAGACATGTGCAAACATTTTAAGTGTTTTAGTCAGAAAATATGTCGCTGTGCAACAAGATGTGATTCTGCTACACTTATGTCTGAGCTTGGAATAATTGCTCTATGTTGTACCCGAGTTGTTAGGTTTAGAAAGGACCATGTGTTAAACTGAATCAGATGAAACAAAACATAAAAGGAATGTCATTTCTTTATTGTTTTTGATGTTACTTGGTCAAGGAGATGGTGAAAGCTTTTTGGCATCCCCTGGAGTTGTGGCAGATGGGTGGGGCATGTGGTATGTAGAGTTAACTGTTCCAGTTTGTCAGATGAGTACTGACATTTGGAACTGCTGTCCTGTCCAGTGTACTGGATATTTCAAGCACTTGTCCAAAGCTAGTTGTGAAGCAGGTCTGAGTCTCCGTAGTCTTTGTTAACTGCATAAGAAAAGAACATGTTAAAACTCTGTAATGTATTGACTCCTAAGTGATGAAAATAGCTAGGTGAGTAGGATGGATGCTTTTAAGTACTTGGAAAAAGCCTTTAATGATATAAAAGACTGGAGTATGTTGGATGGGGAGAAGATGCTAATGGAAAGCTAGGAAGGTTATTTTATTTGTCAACTGCTGTGATTTGGGCTTACTGTTCTGAGTTACCATTACTTCAACTAGATTTTATATATTATTTACTGCAACTTAAGGATACAGGCATTAAAAATGTCAGCCAACTATGTTTATGGAAAGGCAACCACCAATTGAACTCTGCCTAGCACTTAGAAATCATTACAGAGATCCATTTTTTTTTATTTTTTAAAAGACATGAGTAGATTGTGTCGGAGCTCAGTTCCTTTAAATAGACATGCATTTCATCTGTGCTGTGGGCCTTTGGCTGGCAATCAATAAGGGCTGTTATCTTGCCCTGTCTTTGCTAAAAATATCACTCCTTTACTGCAGTTCCATATGTGGGCTTAATGCTAGTCTTTGTAATATATTTTTAGATTTTTTTGTGCTGAAGTAAAGAAGGGTACTTATGGATGCTTCTGTAGTACCTTATTATGTATGTGTGCATGTGTGTGTGTGTGTGTGTGTGTGTGTGTGTGTGTGTGTGTGTGTGTGTGTGTGTGTGTGTGTGAATGACAAAATATAGGGGACACTACTTGCAATAAAAAAGTATGTAGTGCATAAAGATTGTACTACCGTCTTGCTAGCACTATTCCCCTTCTGTGATGATCTGTTCATTTTACACACATTATTTTTATGCTAATCACATCATCATTTTTGAAGCAACTTGTCTCATGAGACTTTCATTGTTGTTTGTTTAGTTTCTTAATATAGACAGGGTAAGACGCAATTTGAAATCAAGGGGCCAGAGTAATCATCAAATAGTATAACATGTAAGCATGCAAAGGTGGGAAATGCTTGACACACTCATTTTATATATCATTTTGCTTATTGTTGCTTCTCTTTAAGAGACTAGGTGAGTCACTGGCATACAGGGTTATGCTATGATTTCTAGTTGTTTAATAGCTGAACCCCACAATACTACCTTAGAGGTATGTCCTGCTTGCAGCAGTCACAGAGTTTTATGTTTTTGGTCCTTTAATGATGATAACCAGTAGCCCATTAAGTGGAGTAATAGGGAAAAGCTAAAATGGGAAACTCTTCTAAGAAGCATAGGCCAGGATTAAAAAAAATCCCCACCATGAGAGTAAACTGACTGGATAAAAGGGTCAATATTATAATCCCGAATTCTTACTTTATCGAATCCCTAAATGTCGACCTATCCTTATTGAAATGTGAAAACATCGAACATCCAGAAGAGCGAAACTGGAAATGTTGAATCGTCATGGTTGGCCTTCTGCGGTATAGCTCCGTAAGGTAAGTGTGTGATAGTTACGGACCTTAGGGTTAGGGTGTGGGTTAAGGTAAGTGCATAGATGGTAACGTATGTTAGATTTAGTGTAGGGTTTTGTTAAGTGTATGTGTGTGGATTATTTAGTTTGTTTGGGTTTAGCTTTTTAAGGTAAGTGTGTGATAGTTACAGACATTAGGGTTAGGGTGCGGGTTAAGTTAAGTGCATACATGGTGGTATATGTAAGATTTAGTGTAGGGTTAGAAGTAGGGTTTAGTTTAGGGTTAGAAGCAGGGTTTTGGTTAGTGTATGTATGTGGTTTATTAATTTGTTTGTGTAGGTAGTATGTAGCGGGTGGGACAAGTATGATAGTTTGACGTTTTGAATTTCGTGGTTTAGGGCGTTCGGTGTTTATGTGGTTCGATGAGGAGGGGTTGATGTTTAGGGATTTGATAAGGTAAGCGTTCGAGTTTATAATATAGACCTGGATAAAAAGTTTTGTACTGTGATTCAGAGACTGAGTCCTGGCAATAAAGCAAAGGCATCATTACTGGCTAATTTTCTTGTCTCTGAATTGTGCAGTTTTACCATTGGGATTGATCAGTAGTGCTGCGGTAATCACTGCAGCTTATGCATTGCAGTGGCACAGACACCCCACTCATTCAGGATTGCACAGACATTCACACTTTCAGACACAAACACACACACACATGCAAACACACACACACACACACACACACACACGCACACACACACACACACACACACACACACACGCACACACACACACACACACACACACACACTTACTGGTCCCTCTCTAATTTGTCTTCGAAGTTACAGAATGTCCATGACTGTGTCTCTTACTTTTGCCATATTTCTCTTCACAGATGTATACAGCCAGTCAATAATCGCTGACATTGAGTTTCATACTTCTTATAGTTTATTTGCAGCTTCTTACTACAAAATTTGTCATTCTGTTAACTTTGAGTTAGTCAGGTAATAATTTAAAAGTGCCCCTGGTGTTTCTAAAGCACCCCCCCCCCCACACACACACACACATTTTCTGACACTACATCAAGCACATACCCCCCTAATCACTCTCATGGACAAACTCACCTATTTAACCCCCACAGACATACACGTGCACACACACACACACACACACACACACACACACACACACACACACACACACACACACACACAAGCGCACACACACATGCGTACACACATGCGCACGCACGTGCCTAATGTACCCATCCCTTAACTAACCTCCTCACTGTGACCCTCAGGAAGACACACATGAACAATCACACTCAGCTGAGTCCACACATCCCCCTACAGACATGCACACATGCTGACACACACATATACACACTCATACACACCTCATCACTACCTCAGAGCTAAACTCCCTAACACTTACCTGGTAGTAGGTCTCTGCCTTTGCAAGCAGTGGATGAATGTGGCTTTTGGTTGAGTAAATCTCTTACTGCAGGCATTTGTAGGGGCATGGTTAATTACCTTATGACACTTTCCTGGAATGCCTCATTAGTATTGTATTAGAATACATAGAAAACCCACCATGATGATTTGACAGACTGCATGGAATTACTGTGGTGGGGCAGACTAAGAACCGAAAGGTCTACCAGTAGTGGAAAAATAGACATATTAGGACCTACTGCTGCTGGTGGTAGGTCTTTCTTAATCCCAGGGATAGACTGGTCTACCAGTATAACTGGTCTTTTGAGATCTACAAAGACAACACTACTGTGAAGTGTTTTTTTTTTCTGTATCGAAGAATATTAAAACAGTAGCAGGATACATTGGTTATTAAAGTGTAGTGTTAAAGACTCTGTCAGGCATGGAGTTAAATGTCTGTTTTTATTAGTATGTTCTATTATGTAATTGTAAACTAACTTCATTTTGGCTATAGGCTGCAATTTGGCTCTCAGTCTAAAATCAGAACATTTTAAGGTTACTAGGTTTCAATAATGGTGTTATAATTACATTTTCAAAGATTGTTAGAACAATTGCTAAAGAAAGTAGCAAGCTGAATATGTAGTGTAGTGGTGCAGTTTTGTGGGGGGTCTAACTTTTCTATGGAAGGAAAGAAGGGTATAAATCAGATTTAGAGTCCTGAGCTCTCTCTCTCTCTTGGAGTATGGTTATTGACTATTGACTTTTTGTGACATGATTGAAATAAAATTAAGGAAGCAAATATATGCATGGCATTGGAGCTGTGTCAGTGTAGTTAATGTTTTCAGGCTGTGGTTTTAGTATCCCACTAGGCTCCTAGGTTAATACAAGGTATTGGTCCAGTGGACCCTTCATAGCCCAGTCACACAATTCCACATTGAAATTAGCAAAGCATGAAATATTACCATACCCCAAGAAACAAAGTTCTTATACCTAGTTTCCAAACGTTTCCATTAGGATTTGAAGGGCAAGGGGTATACTGATAAATGCCCATCCAGTCATCCAAGTTATGCATGAAAAGGGTTAGAGAGCCACTATGCTTTACATCCAAGGGGAGTCTATTCCATAAAATAGATATTCTGTGTGTAGATATCTACCACTCCAGCAGGTCCTGTTTAAGGCACAGTTGAAATTTAGAGCAGGTGCATATTGTATTATTAGTTTTGGAGTTGTGTAACAGGTTGCATAGGACAGGATTGTTTGAACCTCTGTAGGCCAAGCATAGGTACCCTCAAGAGTCAATAGAAAGTAAAAAATAGTAAGATTGCTTTAAAGTGATTAGGGTAGTTCAAGAAAGACATACCCTTCATTCTGTAAGCAAGAAAATGTTATAGTGTCTCACGATGGGTCATGGGCCTAGCTACGCAAATATCAAAGTAGGCATTATACTCAATTATTGGCCTGATAAGGGAGGAGTAAAGGAGGATGATGGCTTCCCTGGATCTAGAAGATATTCATATGATGATTAGTCTGGCTAAAAAATGATTTTCTAACAATGGCGGTCACATGGTGGTCAAAGATTAGTTCATTGTCTATGAAAGTTCCCAAGCTGCTAATGATTGAGTCAATTTTTACAAGGGGGTGTCATCTATGTGATAGGAACAGGTGCAACAAGATTTGCCAAATTATACAATGCTGCATTTCTTGGCATTTCATTTGAGGCTGTGGTCTGCACACCTCTTGTTAGTGCATGTTAGGCCCTCTTGGTGAATCCTAAGTTCAGTAAGGATATTTTTTACTCTGAAAAGGCTGTTGGCCGAGGCGCTAGAGATTAAGAACTGTTCTTGTAAATATATTGAACTGTATTTCAAAATTAAACCAGACTTTGAAAGTAGAGCTGGGACTCACTTATTGTTCCTGTTGTTGGTGATATTTATAACAGTCCTGAGTTTGCAACCCTCAGCAGACTTTGTCAGTCACTGGCCACTGGTGTCAGCCTTAACATCAGAAAAGTCGATACCAAAGAGGAGTGGCCCCAGGACCCTTGTTGATCATTTTGAGGTCTTCTAAAACTGATGAAGAGTTAAGTTGCTTTTACAAGCAATGATTTCTTTGCTCTCTAATTATATAGATTGTTAATTCTCGGGTTTCCTCAAATGGGTTTGTTCTTGAATTTGGCACTATATTTATGCCTTATGAAAACCAAGGCCTTGAATCCAACTTGGAGATGAGCATAAAATCTGTCTGAATATGGCAGCCTCTGATGTGGGATCACTGAGACAAGGGAGAGGCTGAATTTCATCAGGGCATAAGTTAGCTGGAGTGTATTTGTTTTAGAGTAGTGTCTGAAGATGGAGAGGTTTCAGGGTAACTCAGGTCTTACACTTACATCAAGTGTTACAGTGTGGTGGTCAGATCTGACAAGAGATTTAGTACTATGGGTGATCAGCATACGTTGGCTATATTGGTGAGGACCAGGTCCAATATTTTTGAGCTGCCCCTTGAGATCTGGGCTACTTGTTCCAAAGTAATGGTATTAATGATTATCAGTAATTTCAATGGTGGCATAGGTTTCCATGGTAATGACAGAAGAGTTCATGTCACCCAAGAGGATAGTGTTGGGTCCTGTAGTGATGGGTGTCAATTTATTTAGGCATGCCTCATAGTCTTCTGGCATCATGTAGGTGAGTTGGGTGTGATATGGTACTGTGTTTTGTTTATCTGATAAGGATGTGTAAGTTCTAGTTCATTATCCTGCATTATGTGTTTGGAGGTGGAATGGTTTCTTGGGAAGACTCATACACCACCTCCAGCTACACAGTCCACTTTAGTCTTTGGTGTTGAGTATGAAGGAGTAGTAGGTATTAAAGCCTTGCACTGTGGGGGTGCTCTCGCCATTCTGAAACCATGTTTCAGCAACCGCACATATATCAACATTTTTGAGGGTTAGGAATACCTGTAAGGAATGTAACTTTTTGTTATGGCTTCTATCACCAAGAAATGCTAACTCTATAAATTTTGATTGTGGCTGGCTATGTAAGTAATTTGGGGAAACTGAACTTCTCAAAAAAGGTACTATGGGGAGATAAAAAAGCAAGTGTAACAATAAAGACACATATTTTGTTACTTGAAAATGAAGCACTATCAATACTTGTGGCCTTAGAGCTGCCAATTTTTTTTCTGCAATATTGCCATTTAACAATAAATATTGCAAGTGCAATAGGTCAATTGGCCAGTTTTCTGAGGATCTGGAAGGTAGCCCATCTGATTGTTATGTATTGTCATCCTTAAGGGTAACCAGGTTCCTCTAAACCTCCTCCTATTCTAGTGACTGCCCATTCTGACATGCCATTCACCAAGCATGGCACTTTTCTTGCTCTTCCATAGGAATACTGAAGCAAACCATTGATTTACTGCCTGTTTTCTCATTTGTTGTTCTCCATCACATCTTTGCTCAGCCTGGTGACATCTGATCCTCCATTCCTCTTTCCTCCTTTGTAAATCAAGAAGCTCTTGTTTCCCTTCTTAATCTCTTTTTCCCACTCCTTTTCAGTGTTTATCTTTGCTGTACTCACCACCTTTGTGGCTTTTCTGCTAGCATTTTTGTACCATATATTGCCCACATCCCACTGCATCCTTTGTACTTCTTGTAGGTGGTATCTTTTGCCTCATTTGCAAACATCCCATTCTTGCATAAGCACATTGGCCTTCCCTTATTTTACTCCTCTGCCTCTTCATTACATCTTAGTGCATATCCTTGAGTACTCCATCCCTTACCTATTCCCATTGTTTATTTACTCCTCTTTCCTAACTCATCCTTGATCATCCTTCTCAACAGAGCCTTGTAAACTCTTCTAAAATCCTATGACACCATGCTTCTGTCAGTATCCTTATAATTACACAGGGTCATGCTTAGGGGTGGCTAAGAGTGTTTTACCCTGATCATTTATACCACCCCCCCTTTTAGTAGTTAGGAACCATCTTAAAGTCTCCCTTTTCTGTAACAGGCCTGCATAAATTGGTTGAACCCATCATGGTCCAAGACCTCAGTCAACCCAGCATTAAGCACTTACTTAAATAAATACTAAATTAAATAAATACTTCCTTGGCTAAAATAAAACCTGTCTATTGAATTGGCTAAAACAAAGCCTGTCTATTGAATACAACTGGTCTTTCTCTCTTGCTCTCTCTGTCTCCTCATTCCTTTTCAGTACAGCAGTGAGTCATTGCATTTTTTATTTCTCTCTGCACAGTGTGGCAGTTGCTGGCAAAATGTAACACAGGCAACACTTGTGAGAATGCTACCTCCAATTTCATTCACAAATACTGCCAACATCTCCCAGTCCCTGTTTTCTACCACCTCAGTTGTTTCCCTGAGAGGTCATTGCTATCTAAATCCACAGTGACATTCATCCCCTTCAACCATGGTGATCATTTTTGTCACATGCTCTCATGTCTTACTGAGACAAAGACTTGAGGTGAGTTCAAATAAAATCTGTAGACTACTTTCTCACTGATCTTTGCTTCTTTCCTTCTATCCTGGTTTTGTTGTTCTCCCTTTTCTCACCTCACATGACTCTGTGCCCCCTACTTACCAGTACACTTTAGACAACCTCTGACATGGTCTCCAGTCATATACCTTACCCCCATCTTTTTCCCTGCCTTACTGTATACCAGACACCTATCCAATCTATTTTATCCTTTCTTACTTAACTAGCCATCCCACTTTAACTTCCATCTTCAATCATTATGGTTCCCCGAGCAGACAAGCTGCTCTACATCCCATCCCAAGCACCGCAAAAATCTCTCTCCCACTCTTATTTCGAGAACTTTTTTACTCTTTGTACAATTCTTGCATCTTTTTTCTCTATCTATCTATCTATCTATCTATCTATCTATCTATCTATCTATCTATCTATCTATCTACCTAGCTATTTTGTAGGTATAGTGTCACAAGAAAAGCCATCACTGCCTTGCGGACTGTTTCCCTAAGGTTAAAGTTAAGGTGAGTAAAAGCTAATCTCAGTTTTGTGTTCTCTGTCCAAGCTGATATGTTGCTAATTCATGGTATTGCAAATAAACTCACTTAATGGCAATGTATTCCTAACAAAGCTGTGATTATTTTGAAAGCAGGAAAAGACAGCATCAGAAGTAAAGACACTGTTGCTGTTTTTCTGTTTTTAAGAAATAGGTTTATAAGTAGTTCCTAAGCATGCAGTTCAGGAAAGCACTGAGGACTGTAGCCCAACTTCTCAGTTGGTTCAGAACCTCTTCTGATGCAGTGACTTAATCTGGGTCACACTACAGGCAAATGGAGTTTGAGAGACTCAAACCTTCAAGCATCAAAAGCAGCAGATAACTGTTGATCATCTGTGCTAACTGCCAGAAAAGCATTCCTTGCCAAACCTCCAGAGAACAGTAGCTTTTTTTTCGGTCAAACACTCTACCAAGTTAATTCATCTTGGAATGCATGTTGTGAATTTAACCCATTAACCTCATACATGCAAAGTATGTGTTCTGACATTGACACATACCTGTCTACAGGATCTTGTTAATCGTGCAACGACACCAGCACAGAATGCTACAGGTCCTGGATATGAGCACCAAAGTCCCAAATGAGAGTGGATGTTTTTCTTTCATATTTCTGATTCCAATAATGCCCAAGGAGAAGGCATTCCCTCCATGGGGGAGAGGTTCCCAGATGACAGGAAAAAGATCTTTTAAGGGAAAACTCAACACCTATCTGCCCAGATATTCTTTCTTAGTTCAGTGTCAGTGAAATTTTCATTGAATGCTGGAGGGCTCAAGTTTGAGTCACAAATGATAATGAATGTTTTCCTTTCATACCGTTGATTTTAACAATGTCTTAACAGAAGGCTTTTTCTGCGTTCATGTGAGAATGTTTTTGTACTATCTATGATCCTTATCTGTCTGTTCTAACACTGGCCTTGATGTACTAATATTTCACTGTCTATGTAAAATCCTCCAAAAAGGCTGGGCCAAGTGCACAAGATATGGTTTGATGTCACTGGATTACTGAAAGCAGGACAAAACAAAACAAAAAATAAGTAGAAAAAGAAAAGAGAAACAGAGACAAAAGCAAACATAAAAAGCTGAGAGAAAGGTCCAGGAATGTAACATTTTCAGTATGGATCTGCAAGGAAACACTGCCATAAGGTAACATTGCAAGATGGGCTGGGTTTACAGTATACTACTGTGCTGCCAAGTGCCGCATTTACAATATGATCACCAGAACTGTTCAGCTTTGTGAAACCATAAGAATGGGTGAAGTAGATAAAGAGTTTTGAAAGATTTGGGATGGTGTTTGGAAACAATTACATTACAACACAGTGCAGTGCTAGTACAATGATTTTGTAGTGCACTGCAACCCATTGCTGCTTAGTTATATAGTAGGGTTGGCAGAGTGCCGGTACTCTAAAAAAGTGTTGCACAGTAAATTAGGGCAGCTGTGATATTGGCAACAATTATGCTATTGAACTGTAGTAAATGTGGCAAGCTAGTCATGTGACAATCATAGCTAAACCTGGAAGGTGGAATATCCAAGGTTATGTGCACTCATGCATGCAAAAAAAGAGCTCCATAACAGCAACTCAGGCTCTATGGCAGGTTACAGAGATTCAACAAAGCAAAGAGGCAAAATATTTCATCATATAAATGAGGAGAAAAAGATGAGATAGTAGGGGGCTGAAAAAGGAGAATAACAAGCAGGGGAATATTGACATCCTGCAGAAAGGCCTCACTGAGACTATCGACTGGTGTCAGAACCATGGCCTTAAGCTCAATGCCAGAAAATATGTCGTCAACCCCTTTGGGAAAAATCTGGTTCCCATTAGTTACCACATTAATGGTAGTCCACTGAACACAGAAGGCCTTATAAGAGATCTGGGAACACAGGTTGACAACAACCTCTCTTTTGACCACCATATTGTCACTGTGGTCAGAAAGTCCTTCTACATGGCACATCTCATTACTAAGGGTTTTGCATCCAGGAAGAAATAGATCATTGTTTCCTTCTACTCTTCCCTCATTAGGGCAATCATTGAGTACAATGCCCCATTTGGCATGTACCTCACTAAACACCTGCAACAACTGGAGAGGCCACAAAAGTACCTCACAAAGAGGATTCTAGGCCTTAAACATTTGTCCTATATGGACAGGCTAAAAAAACTCCAACTATTCTCTGTCTCATATCGCCTACTTAGAGGTGATCTCTGCTTGACTTACAAAACCATGTCTGACCCAGTTCTGTTAGAAATGCTTACAAAGCCATGTCTGACCCAGTTCTGTTAGAAATGCTACATCTAAAGAAATCCCAATCCCACCAGAGACCTTAACCTCATTACCACAATCAACAGAACATGCTGGAGGGACAGGTTCATAACCCAGAGACTGCCCATACTATGGAATAGACTTTCAATACGTCAAGCAGAGCACCTCACTTGTCCTCTTCACGAGAAATCTTGATGAGTGGATGGGAAATACTAAATTCACCCCAGGGATCACTCCAGTGGTTTTACTCGACAGAGGCACTGGGGACTAAGGTCAGGTGGCACGATGCTAGGGTAATCTTATGGGCTAGGCTTGTAAAGGCTCAAAGCCATTAGCCTAGTACACACCTATGAACCTATAATGCATGCACTTTGGACAGATGTAAATTCAGACATGCTTTTCTGTGAACAATTGTAGCAGGTAGGTGTACAGGAATAACAGAGCTAAAGAAGGACTGTTTTTAGAACAAGCTTTTATTTTATACATCTAAAGACAAAGGCTGGATGGGAAAGGTAACAAGTAATGTGTTTAAAATGGATAACAGGAGTGGAGGATGCAACAGGTACAGAAAAACTAACATAAAATTCAGACAAACAACTGGTGTCAGAGCCATGAACTAAAACTAAATGCCAAGAAATGCATAATAGTATCCTTTGGGAAGTCATCCATCCCTGGTAACTATCATATTGACAACACTCCCCTTAGAGTTGACCTAGAAATCAGGGACTCAGGGATACACATAGATAGCAATCTCACCTTTGATCATCATGTGTCTACAATGGTGAGGAAATAATTCTATGTTGTTCAACTTATAAACAAAAGTATTGCATCTAAGTCCAAGAAAGCCATTGTTCCACTGTATTCGGCATTCATCGGAGCTATCACTGAGTACAATACCTCCTTTGGTATGTACCTAACCATGCATATTCAACAACTGGAATGTCCACAGAGGTTCCTCATTAAAAGAATACAGGGTGCAAGTAAAATGTCCTTTGCAGACCACCTCAAGGCCCTATCCTTGTATTCTGTCTCCTACAGGCTTTTGAGGGAAGATCTATGCCTGGCATACAAGGCATTGTCAGACCCCACTCTGCTGGACCTCCGGCATATCCACAAAACAAACAGCACTAGAATTATCCATTCTAAAGACTTAACCCTTGCCAGTGATATGAATAGGACTTGCTGGAGAGACAGGTATGTATCCCAAAGACTACCCCATCTATGGAAGAGGTTACCCATCCATGTTCATCTCTAACCCACTTTAAGTGCAACTTAGACAATTGAATAGGGAACACAAAAGTCATCCCTGATTTGGCACCTATGTTTCTAATGAACACAGGCAACTGGTAAATGGTTCATCTCCCAGCCATCTGCTTGTAAATGTTTCATCCTCCAAACCCCTGCTTACACTTGTCAAGGGTAACAGAACTTGTCAGTGATTTGGGATGCATAGCTAGGCTTAAAAAGGGCCTTGTGGTCGGTAGCCTAGTAAACACCTATAAATCTATGAGGGATTTAGATATACTGAGAAAGGACCACTGATTATGGGAAGCTTCAGGATACAAACATGGTATGCACAATGACACATAAGGAGAGGATCATTAAGATGGGGGATACAGTAAGATGCACAGGATCTATCCAGCACACAAGACAGCCCATTCATACATTGGTTATCTGTCTAGCTGATGTCATGGGCAGGCTATGGCTCTGGTGGCCCAGTGGTTGGGGCCATCTGGTTTTGTGATTGTTTTCACCCCAGAGGGGGCCACTGAGGCCAACAGTGAGCCATCCAAGTTGCCTTCAACAAAGTTGCCACCGTCCTCCTGATGAGAAGCAAGTTTGGCAACTGTGAGAGACCAAGATATATCAGCTGGAGCAGATACAATTGACAAATACTGATCATTAACCTGCATCATAAATGGACTTGTAAAAGGATGAGAGAAAAACAGAAATAGAAGAACATGTTACTGAATGTGTATGTTACAAATAGAACTGCAATCACACATTGCAGTTGTGGACATCGTATATGTACTCCACCACTGGGAGAGTCTTTCAGCCCATCTGAGACATGTTTCCCTGTGGACCTTATGTTCCTCAACCACTATAAAAGAATTTAGCAAAAATTCAGTACACTCAAGGAAACAAACAATAGCCCAAAAATAAATAAATAAATGCATAAATGAATATAAATATACAGTGCATATAATAAAAGGTTTTCACACTTCACCTAACCTCTGCTTCCTACTGGCAAAGTAGGTTTGAGCTGTCACTACAGTGACACTTACAGTGATCATTAGAATGGGTAATGCCAATGTCTCCATGCCCCGCTCTGGAAATCTGGGTGCAGTATCAGTGTTATATAACTGGTCATCATAATGGCTCATTAGATGTACCTGATAGTCCTTGTGCAGCAGATACAGAAAAATATTGGTGTTGTGCATGCATCTTACAGGACCCCTACTGAAATTAGCACTTCAAGAGCTATGCCCTCTCTACTGGTCTTCATGAAAAGTGATACGGTAGTCCCATATTTGGGTATCATTATTGTGGAACATCATCATGACAATAAATGTATCACTATAGCAGAGTCACAATAATATGGACTTTGCAGGATCCAGAGAGCATCATAGTGTGTAAACATCCCAATGTCCCTGTGACAGGAAGAGATGAGCATGTTTCTGGTGCCTAAGTATGATAGCATAATATGCTATGGAACAGATTCAGAGAGGATCACACTAAACTCCCTCATTTGCATAATGTCTGACCTATGAAGCCCATTTTATCTTGATAAAAGTGCGGTCACCATATTGGAGAAAAGCTCACTAAGGCAAGCATGTCAAGGATAGGAATTCACTGGAAAAGACAGTGAACTTTGATATAAGTAGTGTGAAGGCAGACAAGCTGCTTAGTAATATACCACTGCATTGTACTGAGCTTTCATGGTAGATGTCAGCAATGTGGGCAGAGAGGAAGGAATCGATGTCAGTAAAGAAATATAGCACAGGGAGTAGCAAGGTCATGTTAAGTTGGGAGGGTGGGGTTCATTACAACAGAGAACACAGAACAAGAGCATGGCAGGTAATTATCCAGTTGAGAGCACACTCTGGCCTATGCATACAGAGTGCAAGACATTCTGTGGCAGACACAATAGATCCTGTATGTGGTCTTGCCATGGTTAAACATATACAGGGTCATGTGAGGGACATTGGGTGAGTTTCATGATTATTGTTCAAATGCTTTTTGTCCAAGAGATAAAACAGCAAAAAAATCACTGAACCCCAGTTTCTGCAAACAGTATTTTAAGCTTTTTTTGCAGGTGGCAAGCCCTTCTGCACCCCCATGTTGGGGGAGAATCCCCATCCAAAAAGTATATACACAAACACCACAGTCACACAACAGTGGAGAAAGAGCAATGCCACCTTGTTTGCTAAATGTGGTTTTCAGTGATAACGCTATTGCACTGTTGTCAATCGCGCAAACAGCATTTGCCAAAAGCACATGTTCCCATGGGACATGCACAGCACTACTGGCAATCATCATAGCAAGGCAGGAAAGTGAAAAGTGATAAAATGCCCATTGCTGCTGTAATTATAGGACAGGAGGCAAATCGTCTCACCCTGGCAACTAAGAGGTATGTGGACACCAAGTGGATGGAGTTAAGCAGTGCAGCTACAAATGGGCCAGCTAAGTAAAGTCATACACATAGACGCCCACACCCACACACACACACACACACACACACATACACACACACACACACACACACACAAACACACACACACTGTACCACATCTGTAACTCATAGATGTACACATCTTTTTGTGAACCCACAAGAGTGGTCTCATTACAGGAACCCATAAGAGTGACAATGGCTGAAAGAATTCACAAGTTTGGAGACTGATATACCACTGCAGGCCTTGTACATATATATGACATACACATTCTGGACAAAGGTAAAACAGACATGGCCTTCTGGGAACAAGTATGGAGAAGAGTGGTGCAAGACATCAGTGGATACCTTTCAAGCTGTTAGTACAAAAAATCTGGACAAAGCCAAAAGTAACGGGGGGACAAAGGCCCAGAAACAGGGACAAATTGTAAATATTGCTCATATAAACTAAGAAGGTTGCTAGAATATAAGGTATTGTGTTACCATGCATTTCTGAAGGATATGAAGTCTAAAATTTAAGTATTCATCACTTATTTAGTGACCTCATTCCTCACTGACTTCGCAGAAAACCACACGTTTTATGAGGAAAAGACCAAGAATGAAAGGCGGAAATCTGGACTTGCTGTGAAAATCTGGACAGTTGAGAAATATGCATCAGTGCTGTGAGAAGACGTAATACAGCACTAGTACAGGCATGGAGAAGGGTCACTGATATGACACTGCATGCCAAGACAAATGCACCAGACATGGCTAAAGACAGGTATACTACAGTTGGTAGACTGTCAACACAAAAGTGATTCACAAAGCTGGAAAAGATCCTGGTATCCCTGTCCAAGTTGGGTGAGTAAATCCTCATACCTTGAGATGGATGGATGTAGTAGCTGAGCTGGTGGCAACTGCCTGAGTGTCTTTAGGGAATAGTAATCATTTGAAATATTGGGACCTACTAGAGTGAAGGCAGAAAGAACAGACTTACATATAGTAAGTCCAAGATGCCATTTCTCAGAAATTTCCTGTTTCTCTCAGGTATGGCAATCTCGGAGTTGGTTTATATACGTTTGGGGGGGAATGTGGAATGTAGGGGTGATTGACCCTCCTCTACTCCATGCAAAAAGAAGTT
Source organism: Protopterus annectens (assembly GCF_019279795.1). Taxonomy (NCBI): domain Eukaryota; kingdom Metazoa; phylum Chordata; order Ceratodontiformes; family Protopteridae; genus Protopterus; species Protopterus annectens. The sequence goes on along the minus strand of NC_056730.1, from coordinate 1,072,460,685 downwards.
TAAGGAGAAGAAGAGCAATTTTCAAGATTTGCTCTTCTCTGGGTTTTAAGTTTTTTTTTTTTTTTTGTCTTGTCTGCACTCTGCATTTCAAGTGCCAGCATTTAATAGGGAGCCTAGGGAATGAATCAAGTTAGTAATTGACAGTATATTTCCAATTTCCTATGTATCTCTTCTTCAGATAAGTCAGGACTGCAGCTGTAATAACTTGTAAGACAGGTATGTATATGCCCATACGCAATTCACAGAACTATCATGCATCAGTATGTATGCCACCGGTCAACAGTGTGAAGCATATGTTTTAGTCCTGGCACAAGTATGTCATCTTTATGGTTTCAGAGGTCCTACTGATGGAGGGTCCAGCCCAACAGGGAGGCATATAGCTGATATCAGAAGACAACATGTAGCTGATGATGATGGTAACATCCACATGGCTCAGTCTGATGACACAGGGGCACTGTCAGTGATGCTAACACTTGAGAGCTTACACACATAGCCCACATATGATGCAGCAATGGAGGGGCCAGACTACTGGCATCACCATTTTTTGCCGTGGATATGCTATAAGAACGAGCAGAACTCTACCCAGACTACATTGGCATCACCACCACAGATGGTATATATGAGGCACACTGCCTATGATATACATGCACACAACACAGGAGGAGAGGAGCATTAGTGGACATCACTACCACAATTCCATGTCTTTCCTGGACCCAAGTACAACACTTGGTAACAATTAATAGATGCATAGGTCAGTGATCCAGCCATAATTATCTTCTGCAATATCCATGGTAGTGATGATGAGTGTGGTGAGCATAGCACTCAACATTCTGTCTCCAAAATGTAGAACAAATGGGCAGAATATGGAGCACATATTAATAACTTTAACTAGAAAGACCACAGCTTGGTTAATGTAGAATACGTATGTGTGTTGTATGTTCAAGAAGCATTTCTAGGGTCAGCACATGCAAATAAATAGCCAGCACGTGCTAACTTCAGTGCCATTTTGAGAGTGCAGCCAGAGAGTGAACATGTATGAGAGAAATAGTCAGTCTGTTTATAAGTTTATCTAAGTTAAAGTTATTTGCCTCAATGCTGATGTGTTTGTACTTAATAAAGTTACTTGAACAAAATCTACACATGTTCGTCTGTTTCATTTTGACAGAATGAACGACATGGTGTCAGAACCAGGATTCAAGAAGCTGCTTTTCAGAGATACAAAGTGCAGAATCTGCTGTGAAGGTAAAATAAAAGAAACAAGAGCAAAAAAGGGCCAGAAACAAGCTAAAGGTAATGAAAACTTGCACAAACGATTATTTTATTAAAAAGATAAAATGGAGCATTACAAGGGAACAGAACACATTACTAAGCAAACGATTAGCAGAGAAATGTTTGTTAAGCAAACAAAAAGCAAGTTTATTAATTAAGCAAAATGTTTGAAATTAAGATTTGATAAAATGATTGTCAGAAAAGGACATAATAGGTTCAGAGTTGCCTCAGAATTGCAAAATGAGCATGTTTAGAGTAAAAAGAGCACAAGAAAAGAAATTAAATGGGCAAAACAAATATAATAAAAGGCAAAAAGGACATACTAAGCATAAATAGATCAAAGTGACTGCATGTTCTGGGCAATTTACAGTGTTTTGGCACAAACAGTTATTCTGATTTGATTAAAGCTCTGACTAGTATAACTAGAGTTATTCGAAGCATTGCAAAGTGTGTAAAAGTGCTTACAGTGTGTGTCTATTACTGTGCATTTATTCTGAAGAGTTTATTGTATGCAAAGTACAACTATTTCGTGAAGTCCAATCAAAATACAGTAATTTCAAAAAGTTTCTTTTGCTGAGTGGATCTACTCATGAAGGGCTGCTATTACAGAGTGTTTCTTGCATACAGCCATTTTGGAAGTGTTTCAGTGTGCTGTGTAATGTTCATTTGCAATGTGCAGTTACTTTGAAATGTTTCTTACACTGATAAGAGGTGATTTCTCGAAGTACAATAATTTCAAGATTGTTCTTGTGCCACGGAAACTTATTTTGCAAAGGTGCTTCACAAAGTGTTTTGCTGAGTTCAGTTACTCAGAGGCTTATTGTGCTATTGGGCATAGTTAAGTGCCGGCATAAATTTCTGGCATATATATGTATGTATGTATGTTCGTCCAGTTACAAGTGAACTTGGATTACGTTGTGTTTTGCTGTAATTTGTTGGCATGGCAGATGGATTTCAAAAACAATTACCACTTGTATTTATTTATTTAATTATTCATTCATTTATTTAACATTTGTTAACCGGGAAAGTCCATCTAGGACAGAGCCTATTTTCAGCGGAGGCCTGGGGAGAAATGATCCATATACATGTCTTTTGATCAAAATATTGCAGAGAACTGCAGAATATTTGAGCAAGAGTATGATATTTTCATACAAGCAACTTACTCAGAGAAAGATGCACGCACCAGGGCATTCATTTTGCTAAACCTAGCTGGGTCAGAGGACATTAACAGAGAGTGTTTATTTGTGTATGCACCAGCAGTGTATGAAGGTGAAGGTGAAAGTCACCATATTGTAGTTCAGGCTGAATCATGGGAAGATCCTGAGTGCTTGGAGTGTAAATTCAGAGAAATGTGCAACCCCCAGACCAAAGTTACATTAGAGAGGCATTTGTTTTACACAAGAGACAAAAGGCCAGGAGAAATATTTGCAGCTTATGTTACTGACTTGAGAAAGAATGTTAAAACCTGCATATTTGGTGATTTAAAAGATGAACTCATAAAGGACAACATTATGTGTGCTATTAATAGTGCTTCTGTGAGAAAGATTTTGCTTTATGACAGAGACTTAACATTGAGCAAAGCTATTGAGATTTATCAGATCCATTAAGTTACAGAAAGACACACGAGTATGCTTACAAGTGACAAGAGCATGGTTTCAGCAGGCTGCAAAGCAAATGTAGACAGCATGCAGCATGTGGCAATTAGAAACAAGCCTAAGCACATGGCAGCGGCAACTAATGGCACTAATATTCCTAGCTATACTTCCTGCTATCCTTACCTCCACCTACCTCCTCACTTTTTTCGAAAACTGCAATATTACCATTTTAACTGCTCTCTAAAACAAACAGCAATACACACATCCATACTCACTTGCAGTCACACTAATATCACTTCCATTCCCAGCTATCTACTACCCAAATACTACAGTCTCCCACTCTAAATATGATAATCATACTGTAAAAAGAAAGAAATATCTATTTTACCTAAAATACAATGCAGCAACAAAACCTCTCAATCTCTCCTTACTAGATGGTGACATCCACCCAAACCCTGGCCCTGTCAATACTACTACCCTAACAGCCCAGCCTAAACTCCCCAACTCACTCCTAATAGGACATCTAAACATCCGTAGTCTTAACAATAAAGTAGCTCATCTCCATGCTCTTCTAGATATTCACTCCTTTGATATCCTTTGCCTGACAGAAACTTGGCTGAAACCAGGAACCAAAGACGACGAAATTATCCCCCAAGGCTACAATATCATTAGAGAAGACCGGATAAAACGTAAGGGAGGGGGTTTAGCAGTTATATTTAAAGATGGATTTCACATCTCCACACTACCATATAACCCTCCTCAGGATAGTAATGCTGAAGTCCTAGTCACCAAACTCCAAATCAACCCTAACAAAGCTTTATACCTCATCTGTATCTACCTACCTCCCGGTAATAACATCAGCACAATTGAAGCTATATTAAACTGGGCATCCTCAACTTACCCCCAAGAAACAGTAATACTAGGTGATTTTAATACTGACTGGAAAAATGTCAATACAGATAACCCCACCTCTCACATTAACCTGCATGGCTTTAATCAAACTATCACCTCCACGACCAGAATTAACAAACCGAACAAAAAAGAGACTACCTTAGACTGGATACTTATAAATAGACAGGAGCAAGCTTATAAGGTAGGCACTCTCCCAGATGATTTAAGTGATCATATGTTAATCTACATCATAAGACAAAAACATGACCTGCCTAAACCCCCCACTTTTAGGATTGCACAGTCCAATAAACACTTTAGCCCAGAATCATTCCAAAATGAACTTAGTGCCTGTAACTGGTACCCTTTAAAAACTCTACCACTTGAAGAGGCTATAAAATATCTAAACTCTACTTTTTTATCCATCCTTGATAAACATGCACCTAAACGGTCGATCCGAATGAAATCCAAACCAGCCCCCTGGCTTTCTAAAGAAACCAGGCAAAAAATTCTACTAAGGAACAAATCTTGGGCTAAATGGAGGGCTAACAAAACTATCTCTGATCAACAAAACTTTAGGCAACTAAGAAATAATACAAAAAAGGCAATACTTATAGATAAAAAGAACTATTACTGTAAACTACAACAAACCCATCAAAACAATCCCCCAAAATTTTGGTCTAGTATAAACAAACTCCTGTCCCCTGGACACTCTCATACACCTACCCCTCTTGAGGCAGATCCTAATACCCCCTACAAACAGCCAATACATTTAATACTTTCTTCACAGAGACCATACAAACACTAGCCAGTCAGCTAATCCCAGACAACTCAAGCCTTCACACCACAACATTACCTCCACTACCAACATTTAAACTGCAACCTATCTCTACTACTCTCATCTGTAAACTCATCCAGAAACTTAAGCCTTGCACACCTTCTGCTGAACAAATACCATCAGAATACTTGCAAAAAGCAGCTAAGGTAATTGCATACCCTGTATCCATCCTCATTAACAGAACCATTACAGAAGGAACCATTCCAGACATTTGGAAAATCTCCCATATTATTCCCCTTCATAAAGGTGGCAATTCAAATGATTACTCTAACTACAGGCCAATAGCACTATTATCTCCTTTAGCCAAAATAATGGAAAAATGCATGCACCAACAACTACTACATCATTTATCTCAACACAACATTCTAGCTAACTGTCAACATGGCTTTAGGCCATCACACAGTACCACAACTGCCCTCCTATCTTTTATAGATACCATTAATAGAAACCGCAATAACAATAACCTCTCATCTGCTCTCTTTATCGACCTCTCAAAAGCTTTTGACATGGTCAACCATGCCCTTCTCATCAACATTCTAAAGTCCCTCTCCTTTGACTGTCAGACTATTAAATGGTTTAGGTCTTATCTGAGCAATAGGCAACAAGCAGTTATCTGGCAAAACAACATATCATCTCTTCAGCCAGTTACCCTTGGAGTCCCTCAAGGCTCTATTCTAGGACCACTTCTCTTTTCACTATTTATCAATGACCTCCACATAGCAATCCCTCAAGCCACCTGCATACAATACGCAGATGATTCTACACTAGTATGCTCAGCAAACTCCCCTTCAGAACTACATTCTCTAACCCAGAAAGTATTTAACATAGTAGAAACATGGTTTACAAATAGATGCCTCCTTCTCAATGCTAAAAAAACTAAGCTCCTTCTCTTTACACCCACAAACAAATCCTCACACATAAATTTCTCTGTTTTTTCCAATAATGGTACTATTATACTCCCTGACACAACCACTAAACTGCTAGGAATAACTATTGACAATAACCTGACTTTTGACAGCCACATAAATAATACTATTAAAACTGTCAACAGAAAAATAGGCTCCTTATATAAGATCAAACCTTTCCTAACTCCTATAGCCAGAACCACAATTGCTCACTCACACTTAATCTCTACACTTCTGTACGCCTCACCCATATATACTAACCTAAAGAATAATAATCTTACCAAGCTAGCAAATTCCTATAATTCCATTGCCAGATTTGCCACTGGCAACACCTTTAGAACTCACCACTGTCTGAATCTAAGGCAACTAGGCTGGCTTGAACTTCAAAACCAACTGATACTACCCCAACTCACCATTGCCCACAAGATTTTCTACCAACCCAACAGCACTCCTATTCTTTCCAATTACATCCTCCCTTACAAAAATCTGAATTCCCTGCGCTCCTCTAAGAAACTGCTTGCTTGCCTAGGCAAGTCTAATAACCTGGCTGAAGACTCTCTTTTTTGTAACACAGTGGGAAAAAACTGGAACTTACTGCCCGATGAACTAACATTACTTTCTTCCTTGCCTCTCCTTAAACATAACCTCAAAAAACACCTCCAAACACACTGGTTATGCCCCTGTAGCAAGCCTGACTAACCATTTCCCTTTACTAAGTATAGCTCCCTAAATTTCGAATTCCTACTATTCTTGCTTAAATTACTAACACTCCTAATGCATTTGTTACATACTAATTCCTTGTAAGATAGACTAACTGATACCCCCAAATTTATATGCCAACAAACTCTCTCTAGTAGAATTATTACACTTAATTAACTAACTTCTTTCTCTATCTTATTAATACTGGTTGTCCGGCATACTTTCTATTTCTAAGCATGAGTCCTTGTTGTATTTTTATTAAAATCTTTTCTGTTAATGTCTACTTTTAATTCTTTAAATTTTAATTTTTAATTTTTAATGTTGTAATTCTATAATTGCCGGAGCTTTTCTCCCCGGGCCTCTACTGAAAATGGAAATATATCCAGTTAGACTAGCCCGGTTAACAAATGTAAAATAAATAAATAAATAAATAGTTCAGTTAAAGGAGCATCCGCAGTGCAGAGCAAAGGTTGCTCAGTACAGCATAAGGGTGAGTCAGCAAAATCCAGCTCAAGCTTTATGTTAACTGTCGCCATTGTGGTGCTAACCATGTATCTAAAAGTGAAAAGTGCTTAGCATTTGGTCAGCAATGTCACAAAACTAAAAAATGGTATAATTTTTAAAGATTTTGCATGTCAACTAAACCTCACTCAGTTGCAAAGACAGGTCACTCAAAAAAGCAAGTTGATCATATAGAGATCTGCAATCAAACTTTCTATGAGGATGGTGTATCAGTAATTGGTGAAATGGCTAATGCAGAAGATTTATTAGCAAAGGGCAAAGTGTTTTGTACTGTCCAGATTCATGGTAAACCCAATGAGCTCAAAGTAGACACTGGTTCAAAGTGTAATGTTATGTCAGCAAAAACATTTGCTAAGGTAAGAGCTGGTGAACAACTTAATGTGGCTAGTTGTGCGAGACTTGTTGCATATGGAGGTGAAGAAATTCATCCAATGGTTCAGTACTGCTTTCATGTTATTTGGTTGGGAATGGTTATAAGTTGTTGTTTTTATGTAGTCCAAAGACCTGTGCAGTCATTATTGGGTCTCAGAGACAGTTTGAGAATGGACTTGCTTTCCTTCACTGAAGAGGTTCATCACATAAGCACACGTCCCAATTCCAGCTTCAGTGATATTATTTTCTCAGAATAAGTTGATGTTTTTGATGACAAGCTAGGCAAGCTTCCAGTTGTGCATTCCATGAAGTTAGTCCCAGAGTTCAGTCCAGTGGTCAGATCAGCAAGATGAGTTCCAATAGCTATGCAGAGCAGAGTTAATGCTCATTTGGATAAAATGGTGCAGCAAGGTGTGATTTGTCCAGTTGCAGAACCAACTGAATAGGTGTTGTCTGTGGTAGCAACTCACAAAAAAGGCTCAGATGAAATCAGAATATGCATTGACTTAAAAGACTTGAATAAGGCATTAAAAAGACCTCATCATCCCATGTGAACAGTCGAGGAAGTCGCAGCCCTAATACTGAATACCACTGTGTTTTCCATCTTGGATGCAAAGAGTTCATTTTGGCAAGTGATGCTTGATCATAAATCTTCACTACTGACTACATTCAGTACCCCATTTGGAAGATGCAGATTTCTCAGGATGCCATTTGGAAAAAATTCTGCAAGTGAAGTCTTCCAGTGTGCAATGGAACAGATCTTTTCAGGTTATCCCTGTGCCATAATAGTAGATGATTTATTAGTCGGAGGCAATTATGAAGCAGAGCATGACAGAAACCTCAAGAAAGTTCTGGACAGAGCACGTGAAGTGGACTTAAAGGTCAATCCTCTGAATTGTAAATTCAGACTACCAGAATGTGTAGGTCATTTGTTTATTAGCACTGAGTTACAACCAGACCCATCCAAGCAGACAGCTATTCTTGAGATGTCAATGCCAGATAATGTTCAAGCTCTAAAGAATTTTCTTAGTATGAGTAACTATTTGAGTAAGTTTATATCAGATTTCAGTGAATTGACAGTGCCTTTAAGAGAGCTGATGCACAAAAATGTTGCATGGTCATGGCTAGCACAGCACCAGAGAGCATTTGATGATCTTAAGCAGAAAATTGCCAGTCCGCGTACATTAAGGTTCTATGATGTCAATAAATCAGTCACTCTTTCCTGTGATGCATCAAAGTTTGGTCTTGGCACAGTTCATCTACAAGAGAGCAGATCAGTAGCATATGCATTTATAATTCTGACCCAAATTAAAATACAATAAGCTCAGATTGAAAAGGAACCTTTGGCAATTGTGTTTGCATGTTCAAAGTTTCATGATTATATTTATGGTCAGGTTATCTAGATTGAAACTGATCATCAACTTCTAGTTACTATTTTAAAGAAACCTATGCATTCCGTTTCAGCAAGACTAGAAAGAATGATGCTCAAATTACAAAAGTACAACTTCAAAATGGTCTACACAAAGGCGGACTTCTTTATCTGGCTGATACCTTACCAGATCGCCCAGAAATACAAGAGGACAGCTTGATGCAGAGAATTTTGACTTTGATAACATAGGAGTGTGTAATTTTTTGACCATGAGACTTGATGAGCTGAGAGATCATACAAAGACTGATCCTGTTTTGCAAAAGCTCAAGCACTACATCCAGGTAGGATGGCCATTAAAGCAATCCAGTGTACCGCCTAAAGTACAACCTTATTTTCCTTACACAGATGAGATGTTGATGGAAGATGACATTATTTTCAGAGATCCTAAAGTTATTGTTCCTACTTCCTTACAAAGTGAATATATCCAGATTTTGTATCGTGGTCACCCAGGGTTTGAATCTACCAAAAGAAGGGAGAGAAGACTTGTATTTTGGTCTTCTCTAGCAAAAGACATTGACAAAGTACTTTCATCTTGTTCAGTATGCAATAGTACTAGACCACATCTGCAAAAAGAGCCACTTCAGCTAAGTCAGGTTCCTGAACTACCTTGTTCAACAGTAGCCACTGACATATTCAAGTGGAACAATCAGTATTACTTAGTCTTGGCTGACTCTTATTCAAACTGGTTTGAGATTGATTTGTTACCTAACCTAATGTCTACTATTGTTATTATTAAGTTAAACCATCATTTCTCAGTCCATGACAGTCCACATAAGCTTATCTCTGATAATGGTACTGAATTTACTAGTCAACTGTTTTAGAAATTTGCAAAAGACTGGGACTTTGTACGTTACTAGTAGTCCTGAATACCCACAGTCAAATGGTCTAGATGAACATGCAGTACAGAGTACAAAGCAATTACTATAGAAGTCAAAGCGTGATAATACCAATGTCTTTTTGAATTTACTTCATCTTAGAAATGTACCCTGTAATGATATACTTGGCTTGCCCGCTCAAAGACTTCTATCTAGGCAAACCAGAACAACCTTGCCTATCAGTTCCAGTTTATTGAGGCCTAAAGCTAAGAACAACACAGCAATCAAAGCCCAACTATTCAGAAAGCGTTCTTTCCAGAAGTCCATTTATGATAAATCAAGCAGATTTCTTCATCCATTGAAAGAAGAGGATACAGTGAGGGCACACATGGCAAAACATTTCGACTGGATTGGTCAAGTAACAGGTATATGTACCGAGCCGAGGTCCTACTTCATAGAATCTGAGGATGTAGAGTGCAGCAGAAATTGCAGACATCTTCTTCCTGTATCAGAACTGATATCACAGCATTGTTCCTGTGAAACAGATTCTAGATCTCAGAGCAATCCAGGCAATGTTCCTGTTGCAGAACGTGTTTTAACTTCTACTTCCATTCCTGATGATGTTTCTAATGTCCCCAAGGTTGAGCATTCAGCAGAGACAATCCCAGTTTCTAAACCTACTTCTCTATTCTTCATCACACGATTTGGTCACATCTCCAGACCTAGTGTGAAATACAAAGCAACCTGGACATAATTGTCTGTATATATTTAGTTCTGCATAATTACATGTCAAAGAAGTATCTTGTATTTATTGCATGTCAGTCAATGTCATCAATGAAGTATGACTCATTTCTCAAAGAGGGAGGATGTAGAATATGTATGCATGTTGTATCTTTAAGAAGCATTTCCAGGGTCGGCACGTGCATATAAATAAGCAGCATGTGCTAGCTTCAGTGCCATTTTGAGAGTGCAGCCAGAGAGTGAACATGTATGAGAGAAATAGTCAGTCTGTTTATACATTTATCTAAGTTAAAGTTATTTGCCTCAATCCTGATGTATTTGTACATAATAAAGCTGCTTGAACAAAACACACGCATGTTCATCTGTTTCATCCTGACTGGACAAATGACAGTTAATAACTGCTTCTTCATAACTATGAAAAGTTATTTTGATGAATTATTGACTAATTTTATTTACCATGTATATATGTTTAAATAATTGTTAACAATGAACATACAAACAGTGAAGAATCTGCTAAAAAAGGCTAAAGACCCATGACTAGCCTACAGAGTAACATCACTTGCTAATGCATGTAATCTAGCCCAACTCTTAACGGGGCATTGCCTCTGCACCCCAAATTCCTTCTATGATAGACCCTGAAGTCCCAAGTCAGTCTGCTGTCAGTTATACAGAGAAGAATAAAAGACAGACTTAGAACTAGTCAAACTCTCAAAGTAATCACTCAACCTTCATTCTACAGCCCAGTACTTGCTCAAATTTCTCAGTAAGCACTAACAAACTTCAGCACTACACCTCCTTATACTATCCAGAAGTACAAGGTTCCCTATCCGTCCATTCCAGTCAGTTAATAAACCAGTTCTTTAAACTATCCAGGCATGTCCAAAGTGCAGTTTCAGGTATACTCTCCAGTCCATCTGGTGAATTTGGGAATCTTGAGGCAATGTTACAATTGTCTTATGTACACAGACAACCCTCCCCTTCTTCCAACAAGCTCACATATTTGTGAGAGATGCAACTATACAGCCAAACTGGAGGCTGAGCTCTCTCAACCCAGGAATGGCACAGTCAGACAGGAGGAGAAGGAAACCACTCGCACCACAAAACCAGTCTCACATAGACCAAACGCACCAGCAAACAAGACACATAAACTCACAAAAACATACTCGGAGGCTCTAAATAAAAATTGCCAAAGCAGCAGAGACCTCCAAAGCAGACACCCAAGCAATCGCTACCCCACAACAACTTACACCTATTACATACTTCAAGAAGTCAGTGTGCCACACAGTCGCAGCCCCTAAGGCTAAATAACACACCTAATATGCTAGTAATTGGAGACTCTGTTGTCAGGCACACTGACGTCCCACTCACCAGACTGGACAAGGAGAGGGTCCCTGTAAGCTGCCTGTTGGGAGCCAGGATCCGCCACATAACACAGGCACTCAGGTCACTCCACAGCAAGTACAAATATTATTCTGTCATTGTCCATGTCGGTGTGAATAACCTGAGACATACCTCCCTGGACTACATGAAAAGAGATATAGAGGAGCTCTCTGATTATGTAGCCCAGGCCGGTATGACCCTGACCGTGAGCAGCATATTGCCCTCACCAAGAATGATGCTGCAGTATAAAGACAAAATGATTAATTTTAACAATTGGCTAAGCTATTGGTGTCATTCAAAGCGGATCCAGTGTCTGTCAGCCTGGGATGACATGCTAGACAAGCCACGTTGCTTCGCCAGGTTTGGCTTGCACCTGTCACCCTTAGGCTTTCGAATACTGGCTAAGGCTCTTGCCACCCCCATAGTGCCTTTTTTAGGCAAGGCTCAAAAGACAAACCCACCTCCATAGACAATACCAGAAACAAAAAACTAAGGGTAATGCTACTCAATGCCAGAAGTCTAAACCTCAAGATGCATGCACTCAAGGCACTCCTCAGTATGGAGAAAATCGATATCTGTGCAGTAACAGAAACCTGGTCCAAGGCTCCAGAGAGCACCCAGCACTACCAGGATTCAACTCATACTATTCCTTTTGGCCCCAGAACTCAGACCAGAATACTAAAGGCAGAGGAGTATCCATTTTCATCAGGGATACCCACACCTCCAGGTTAGTGGCACTGCACGAGGAAGCAGAGACCATCCATGTGCAACTAACAGTAGGTAAAACTGATTTTCACTTCTTAGCCTGCTACAGATCACCCACCTTGTCTCAGGATCCCCACGTGGCATTCCTGAGAACATTGGAGAATATGAAGGTCTCACCAAACACCATGATATTGGGGGATTTCAACTACCCAAACACTGACTGGGAAAACTACTCAAGTCCCAACTCTTTTGCCCAATGGTTCCTGGAGTTTATAAACTCAAATGCCATGGAACAACTGGTCAACTCTCCCACAAGAGGGGACAACATATTGGACTTAGTCATCACCAACATGGGGGCCCAATGTTCCACACCAGAGGTAAATCCCTCTTTGGTAAGATCAGACCATAAACTTATCACAATGGACATCCACATCCCGACCCCGCCCCCAGCCAAGGAAACCACTGTGAAAAACTTCTCAAAAGCAAACTTCACACTTCTCAAGACCGAGGTAGAAAGTTTCAAAGCCCCCGGGCTATTGGAAAATGCTACCCAAACCACAGAATCCTTTACAAATGCACTCTATCAGCACCTACAGGAATGCATGGATCGTGCCATCCCAAGTAAAACCAAGACTCACTCGTCCAAGAACAGAAGACCAGTCTGGTGGACCCCACCCATAAATAAGCTATACAACAGAATGAGGAAACTGTTACATGACAAGGCAAAATCCCAAAAAGGGAAGGCATCCTTGATCAGTACTAGCAAGAAACTTCGATCCCTCATAAAATCATCAAAGGCCAGCTTCGAAAGAAAAATCGCCAAAGTCTCTAAAGATAATCACATGGCGTTCTTTAGCTATGTCAAAAATCTGGGTGGCAGCTCTCAGATCTGCTCTGAGCTGGTGCAAAATGGCACAAAATACACTGTACCCACAGACATTGCCAACATCCTGGCAGACAGATTCAGTGCAAACTTCACCCCCCCCATCCCCCCCCAAAAGGGCCTGTGTCTATCCCAGAAGAATGCAGTCCCCCAGACATCACAGGCACACAGGTGAAAGCAGCCCTCTCCAAAGTAAAAAAACACAGCATCAATGGGACCAGATGGTATCCCGGGCTGCATCTTACACGAGCTCCAAAACGAACTAAACGCTCACATGAATTCATTGTTCCAACTCAGCCTTACCACAGGCTATGTACCCAAAGAATGGCATACAGCAACAGTGATCCCACTCCACAAAGGTGGCGCCACAATGGATCCAGGGAACTATCGCCCTATAAGCCTGACTAGTCTGGCCTGCAAGGCTATGGATCACATCATCAGGGATTTCATAAACAAAGACATTGGGAACCTCCAAATACTGGACCCCACCCAATTTGGCTTTGTTAAGGGCAGATCTTGTCTCTTAAACCTAGTTGACTTCTTCAAAACAGTTACCAAATCCTTAGATGAGGGAAAGGTAGTCCACACAGCCTACCTAGACCTCGCAAAGGCTTTCGACACAATACCCCACTCTGGTATCATAAATAAGCTTACCAGCTGAAATATCAACCCATATGTCAGAAGATGGGTTGCAAACTGGCTCAGGGATAGAACTCACATGGTCATAGTTGCGGGTGCCATGTCTGACTCTAAACCAGTTACAAGTGGCGTCCCACAGGGATCAGTCCTGGGACCCCTCCTGTTTGGTATATACTTCTCTGAGGTACAGGCAAACACGGGAGGACTGCGGCTGACCAAGTTCACAGATGATTTCAAACTGGGAGCCATAATTGACTCTCCGGCTGACACAAGCATCCTCCAGAAGGGCCTCATAGAGACTGATAGCTGGTGTCAGAACCATGGCCTCAAGCTAAATGCAAAAAAATGCATAGTCATCCCCTTTGGGAAAAACAAAGTGCCCACAAACTACCATATAGGAGGAAATCCACTAATTATGGAAGAAGTAATCAGGGATCTGGGGATCCAAGTAGATAGTAACCTCTCCTTTGACAATCACATTGCCAAAGTGGTTTGAAAAACCTTCTATATAGCCCATCTAATCACAAAAGGGTTCACATCTAGATCTTGAGAGGTCATTGTGCCCCTCTACTCATTGCTCATCAGGCCCATAATTGAGTACAATGACCCATTTGGGATGTACCTTACCCGACACCTGCAACAGCTGGAGAGAGCTCAAAAATACCTCACCAAGAGGATTGTGGGCCTCAAACAGATGCCCTATGCAGCTTGACTAAAGAATCTCCAGCTCTACTCAGTTGCTTACCGCCTACTCAGAGGTGAACTCTGCCTGCCATACAAGGCCATGTCTAACCCGGAATTGTTGGACATGCTCCACCTCAAGAAAACCAGATCCATTAGAGCTACACGCTCCAGGGATTTAAACCTTAGCACAACGATAAATAGGACATGCTGGAGGGATAGATTCATATCCTAAAGGCTTCCTGCGCTCTGGAATAGAATCCCAGTCCATGTTAAGCAGAGCCCCTCACTGACCCTCTTCAAGAGAAATCTTGATGAGTGGATGGGAAATCGTAAATTTGCTCCTGGGATCACTTCTATGGCTCTGCTGGACAGAGGCTCAGGAATCTAGTCTAAAAGAGAGGCGAAAGCCAACACATTCTGGCTAGGCTTATAAATGCCCTAGGGCAGATAGCCTAGTACCTACCTATGAACCTATGCTGTCCTTTAACAAAAAGGAATTGCAAGACAGACTTTATTTCATTTGCATTGGGATAGGTGGTGTGGATTTCGGATACTAAGACTCAGGAACAGTGATGCCATCTCATTAATCAGCTCACTCATAATTGGTTTAAGGGCCTCAATGTCTTATGGGAAGAAATCAAAAATATCTTTGACCTTTGCAAAAGTCTGAAGAAGACTCTGAGTCAGTAAATGTAGTCAGATAGCTAGTGGAGAGTGTTCCAAATGAAACAGCTCCCAACCAATCTCCAGTCAAACATATATCATGTGGCAGTTGAGATGTGAAGATCAGTGATCAAGCTAGAAAGACTCGATTTTTACAATTAATATAAAGTGATATATATTTTTTAATTGGTGGCACAGTGGATATCATTGTTGCCTTACAACAAGAGGCTCATTGGTTTGATTCTTGTCTGGGGTACCATCTGTGTGGAGTCTGCATGTCCTTCCTGTGTTCATGTGGGTTTCTTAGTGCTCTGGTTTCAACCCACATTCAAACTCAAGCAGTAGGTGGATTGCACACAAGGATGGAATGCAAAGCCTATGCCCCTGGTCCTGCAGCCATTGTGTTTTGTATTTGAATTCACTGCTTAGCAGTGCAGCTGTAAGTATTTTGCATGAGTTTCAGAGTGAATAATTGCATGAAAATACATTGTGTTGTTACATAAAAGGAAACAAAAGTATCTGACTCAGGATAAAGACAGAAATGTTTGCTTAAAAAGTGCATATGTGCATAAATAACAGTATGCAGATTTTCACTTTGCAAAAGAGGAGAGCATGATGTAAGTTCATAATGTGAAATGGGAAAAACTATCATCTCTGCATGAACATGTTTCCCTAAGGGTCAGTGGTAAGATAAGCAATAGAAAGTGTCAGTTGTTTCCTCTGTATCTATGCTGTATATGTTTATGTATATCTATATCTATATTTATGTACCTATCTATGAATATGTATCTATAAACATATATCTATATATTTATCTCTATATATCTATCTCTATACCTCTCTCTCTCGCTCGCTCTCTCTACACACACACACATCTATATATATATATATATATATATATACTGTATATATAGGTATACAGTTACGCACGTGTGTGTGTGTGTGTGTGTGTGTGTGTGTGTGTGTGTTTGTGTGTGTCTGTGTGTGTGTGTGTGTGTGTGTGTGTGTGTGTGTGTGTGTGTGTGTGTGTGTGTGTGTGTGTGTGTGCATGTGTGTCTTTATATATAGGTTTACTATCAAAATGTGGAATGGCACTTACACAAAACTGGGATTGTCAAATGTGTGTTTCCCAGTTCCCATAATGCAAATCTGGAAATGTTCAAATCCACATTAGCGAATGGTAGTGTACATTTGCTAATGTGAAATTGACATTCTGATTGATGATTGCACTACAGTGGGGAGCAGGAAATGTACCCGTTTCCTCACTGTAGTGTGATCTCGGAGTTGGAATATATAATATGTAAGGGTGCACCCCAACTGTAATAACATGTGCTTTATAATTACAATTTCCACTGCAGCCTGAGAGTTTGATGTCACATCCTCATACTTCGAATAATTTCAAATGTGGACGTCAAGGTGATGATTGCTGACATTCTGTTAAAGCGATATTACCAAATTCAACAAGGATAGTCAAGAAAATTATTAGAATTTGTTGTTAATTTCAACATTTTGATAGTAAATTATATATATATATATATATATATATATATATATATATATATATATATATATATATATAAGCACACACACAAAATAGATGCTATCACCAAGCCATAGGGCATAAAATTAAACTTTAATAAAATAAATTAAAACAGCTGATAAGCGCTTTCAGGTTTTAACAAACCCTTCCTCAGATCTAACTTCATTCATAAAAATCATCAGTAAAAGAGGACTGTTAGCCAATCACATATTCCATAGAAGGACAAAGCCCATTAATCAGCCTATTAGATCTTTTTACGTAACTTCCACCCTTTGATGGCCAGTTGTAAAGGTATATTTGCATTTAGGCCTGGAAATGCACAGGCTTGTAATCTGGCAATCCATTTCATTTCATTCCGTTCAGTTTTTAGGGAAATACCACCTCCTTTAATTGAAGCTTTTGTTACTTCCATTGCCATAAAATTAAAATAATGTCCGTGATTCTCATTCACATGTTAAAATAGTGGGTTCTTAACATCTTTCAACTTAATATCGCTTACATGCTTAGAGATACGTTCCTTGAAGCATCTATCAGTCTTTCCCACATAAAAAACATGTATTGCCATGTATACTAGATGTTTAGTCTTACAATCCACATAATTATAATATTGGTACTTCTTGCCAGTCCCTGAGTGCACAAATTCATTAGTCTTAAGAATGTGTTTGCAACAAGTACATAATCTACACTGGAAATTATTCTTTCTGCTTATGGTAAGTGTAGATGTTTTACTAGTTGAATAACACAATAATTGTTTCAAATTTTTGTTAAGCCCATATACAAAACTTGGTGTTGGACCAGCTATGTCTTTTACTATAGGGTCCAACATAAGAATTTTCCAGTTAGATCGAATAACTTTGCTTATCTGCTTTATATCACCCGCATATGTTAACTTGATCCGGTTCTTGCACTTAATTTGGTTTTGCTGCTCATGAACTCATTCTTCAATGCTTGCTGTTGAAGCAGGTATATGTTTTCACTGGATAAATGGCTGTGCATTCAGACTTCTTGCAGATCTTATGTCCACCAATTCCTTATCAATCTCCTTTTCTGCATAGCCTCTTACAATTAATTCTCTTCTGACTGTATTAGTTGTAGTCTCAAAATCAATTTCTGTGCTACATAACCATGATGCCCTAAATATCTGATTCCTTACAATGTTAGGAAAAGTATATGCAGGATGCATACTCTTCCTATGCAATAAATTATTCTGACTTCGGTGTCATAGAGTAATTTTCCATATTTGATATCAAGGTTGGATAGAAAGTCACTAAACTGACATTGCTTTTGACCTCTTGTGCATATAAAGTTAATCTTATTGACAACAACATCCATGACTTATTTGGAGACTTTTTCCACACAATGCTTCCTTGTGCAGAATAGAATGAATTGCAAAGAAGGCATCAGCAACACCAACAGTGCTGAGATTTGCTGTCAGTAACCCAAAGACACAAACACACCAACATTTTCAGAATGCATCGAGGGTGCGTCATCAGTTATTACTGAAACAAGCTTATCCCACAGCAATTCCGATTGTTCTATATATTTTTCAAGTTCACCAAATATGTCACATTCCATGGTTGTTCCTTTCAAAGGCAACAGGTCTTGTAATTCTTCATAACATTTAAGCTCCTGTCTACACCTCAAATGAATACAATGCAGTATGAGGTATCTATTATGCCAGTGCTGTCATCAAATGCAACTGAAAAAGCTTCAAACTCTTTTCCAGCTGCAAGTAGCTGCTGGTGCACATTACTGGCTAATTCAGTAATTCTGCTGCCCACTGTATTTGCAGACAAACCTATACCTTACAACACTTTCTTCTTGTTTAGGTGAAGAATTTTGCCTGCTTTTCTGAAACAGTGTTTAATGAACTGGCCTTCAGTGAATGGAAGAGATGATCATTCCACTCATAACAAAGCTTGCTTGTACTGAATCTTTGTTCATTTTGTTAAGATTTTTGAAGATGTTTTGCTGCTTGGCAAAAACTGATATTAGTTGATAAACTTTCCTCATCCTTCATTTTGCCTGTTATTGCATCACATTCTTTACCATGCATTGTCTCATAATGTCTCTGTACATTCTATTCCTTTGGAATGGAATAGGACTGATAGCAGATAAGGCATTTGATTTATTAGTCAGCTCAGTAAAAAAAAATATAATTTCCCCCCACTTTTCTTGTAAAACATGCTTTTCATCTAAAATCTTTTGTTTCTTGGAGGATGACAATGCTAATTGTCAATTAGAATATTATGCTGCAATAAACATGCAAAGGAAATTAAATTGGTTTCAAAATGCTCTAATACTGAAACAAGCACTTCATATCAAGTAACTGATGATGACTGTGAATTATGAATAAGTATTATCTAGCTATCTCCCTCTGTCTCTGTCTATCTCTCTCTCTCAGTTCCGTTCATACCACAAAACAACTTCCAAATACTTTCTAATTTTTAGTTGATATACAACAAAACATTTAGTCACACTCACACACACACACACACACACACACACACACACACACACACACACACACACACAGAAGATCTTTAGGTAATTGACATACAGTAGTGCTGGGGTTCCCTAAGACTGCCATATAATTTACAACCACAATGAGCCAAATCTAGCAGTTGGTGCAGAGGGTTAAGGCTATCAACTATAGTTTCTTGGGTACAAGGTTTGATTCTTTTAGCCTTCATTTGCCTGTTATATGACTTTGCATAAGTCATTTAACCAGACATTGCTCTCTGCTTGTCCCTGAAAGGGGATGTGTGTCCCCAGTGAACCTTCTTGGTTAACAAATGGGTGTTTGTAACATCTAATGTTCCAGCACCACATTGGCAACTGAAGATCAAAAATAAAAGCATATTCTGTACAAGGATAACAGCCCGTTTACTTTTCCTTTGGAAGAAAATAGTAACAGGGAAAGGAATGCTGCTAACACATCTGGAAAACAGCCTTCCCATTATATTCACAACATCAGACCTCTTTACAAACCATTGCAAAAAAACAATTGTTCTTCTATCATACCAGAAGAAACACCACTGCTGGAGACTTGTTAAAGATAAATAGTGAGTTTGGCATAATGGAAAATTCTTTGACTCATAAGCACAAAGGAAAAGGTTTGATTTTGATCTTGGGTTAGTGGGTAGACTTAAAACTGACCTTCAGAACAGATAGCCTAGTATTCACATATGAATGTAATAACCAGTAAAATAAAAAAAATATATTCTTTATTTGCATAATTAATATTGAAGCTCCTTAAATTAAAAAGCTTTCCTCTTCTTCATCAGTCATATAACACTAAGAACTAGTTCTTCATATAACACTAAGAGCTATTTTCTTATATCCACACTCTCCAGTGGCCCATTATCACCACTGCGGGTCTATATCACATCAGTGAATGCTAAAAATAGTGAACACTGATATATCGAACTTCAAAGTCCGAAAGCTGAAAAATGCAAAGGAACAGATCAGCAAAATTTTTCCCAGGAAAAAAAAATTTGCTCATCAAAAAAAAAAAAAAAAAAAAAAAAAAAGAGTATACAGTCAAAATTAAGTGGGGGGCTTTGCCCCCCTAAGCTTAAATATACCAACTCTGAGATTGCATGACAGTGGAGAAAACAGCAAAGCCTGAAGAATGGCCCAGCAAGTTTTTTTCATGGGGAAAAAATCACTGATCCATTCCTTCACTGTTTTCAGCTTTCGGACTTTGAAGTTCAATATATCAGTGTTTGCTATTTTTAGAGTTCTCTGATGTGATATAGACCCCACCACTGCAAACAGCATACAGCAAATTTCACTGCAGAGAACATAGTTTTTTAGTTTTTTGTGTCTCACAATTCAAGGAATCTCTGCCTTCCATTTTAAAAGAATCCCCTTTTGATCTATAACTCTGTTCAAAACTTTAAAATTTGCTTATAGTGATACAGAGCGTGACTGCTCAATGAGTGGCAGAATAACCAACAAACCCTCAGATGTATTATATTTATCAAAATACTGATTTATGTATTTCCAAGCTTATATATACATATGCACACATATATAAGTGCTGCTTCTGAAATATGTTGTAACAGTCTTCTCAGATGCCATATACATGAGAAAATGATTCACTCTTACACTCACCGAATAAACATAACAGTGCATGCTACAATACTTATAACTTCTCATTCTCAAAATATAACTGACTCATCTGAAAATGTAAAACCAAAACACCAACTACTTCTGGTAACCAAATGTGCAAAATGAAGGAATCAATGAGGAGCGCATCAATAAAAAGCATTAACCCCGTTTTTTTAGAGTAAAAAATAACCACAGAGTTTAGCTTTACATACAGAAAGTGAACACTTTTGTCCCACAGTGCTCTGAAAGAAATTTCATCAGAACTGAATGACTCTTCAAACACAATCATTTATATACAGTATTTAAATATATCACACCACCCCACATCATTCAAATGATAACTTCCTTAATAAGGTTTTCACCTCACAAGCAAAGCTTTTTTAAATCAGCTGACAGAGGGAGAGAGTGATAACACTGATAAGCCCTTTAAATAAATAGAGGTGCCTGACCCCCACACCACCCTCAATGTCTAATCAGCAATCTAATAGCTCCAAAAGCACCATACCTGAACAAAAACAGTTGTCTGGAATGGCCACAGAGTATCATCCAGTATGACAGAGACATAGCTAGAATTTTTGGAACTGCATACCAGTTTCCACCATACAGGCCCATCCCCATAAATGTATCAAAGAAAAAAAAGCCAGTAATTATGAAAAAAATAAAAGTAATTTGACAAAATATACAGCAATACACATTCTAGCTGCTAGAAGAAAAAAAAATGAAAATCAATTCAGTCATGACAAAAACATTTTTACTTTACAAATCAAACATGCTACCCTAACCGTCAGTGTTTTCAGTAAACCATACCCATAGAAGGGCTATAGCTACAAGTTCTGAACACTAGATGTCATGGAATGTAGACACAAAACTACCTTGCAGCCATAGCTCTCAATCTCTTAACTCAAGAAATCTGAACAAAACCAAAAATAATGGGAGGGACAAAGGATCTGTACAGAGGATAAGAGGCAGCTTCTTTTACACTACATAACTGAATGGGTCCTCATGATTATGGCAAAACATGGGTAAAGAAAGGTTTTGTTGTGTTTCAGCCCTCTGTATTTTGCCTGCTTTAAATTTAAATCTTACTCTTATAAACTTAGAAAGTTTCTAGAATAAAAGGTTTTGTTTTAGCATGCATTTTCTGAAGGATGTAAAGTCTGAAACTGGAATGACTGTCATCATTTAATGACTTTATTCCTCAATGATTTCCCAGAAAACCACAACTTTTATGTGGAACAGACCAAAAATATGAGCCAAAAATCTGGACATTCTGCAAAATTCTGGACAGTTGAGAGGTATGCTTGCAGCAATGCTGCCTTTTCACCAGCATGCCAAATGCAGTACTCTCTCAACTGTACCGTTTTGGTGCCTTGAAAACTATTACCTCAATGCAGAATCACTCACTTGCACTGGCAGTTTCTTTGCACACTCTGCAAAGTCCCTTGGTCAAAACTAGTCAAAAGTTAAACTTTAAGTGCTTATAGTTTCACCCAATGATATCAATGGAGATACAGTTGGAGGAGGATCATAATAAAAAAAACATCACCTGACTACAACCTCCAATTGTATCTCCGATGTATTAGGCACATTTGTACACACAATTCTTTGTGAAGAAAAGGCTGCACCGAAGTTGACAATGAAAAATGGACCTCTTTGGCTGTATATTTTCCGTTTTCAACATAACATAATGCAGTAAAAAAAAAAAATAATAAAATATATATATATATATATATATATATATATATATATATATATATATATATATATGTATATGTATACCAACCAGATACCAAAGCAGGCCGCATGTTTGTGACCCCTGGTTTACAAAGTCCCTTGAACATATGAGGTTCTGTACAAAAGAACTGGAAACAGTAACACATCTTGTTGCTGTGTGTGATATACTCTTGACACACGGCCTATATATTGAAAGGTAAAATAATTTAGCAAGATTGCTGCATTGAGGATTGTGCAAACACTACAGTATAGAAGTAGCTGAGAAGCATTGGGGACATAAGCCCCAAAATGTTGTAGAGAATCAACAAGTTTACATCACATGGAATTCCTTATTACCAACAGTTCAAAAGAGTGATTTGAGAAAAACAGATAAAGTAATCTATGAAAAAAAGACAAAAATAGCATTGATCATTGAAATTGCTACACCCAATGATAACAGTGTCTCATGTACTTAGAAACATAGAGTTATAAAGTGTCAGAATTTGCAGACAGAAACAAGAACAATCTAGAAGAAAGATACCTAGACAGTTCCAATAGTAAGCAGCAGGAACAATGGGTATAAGAACAGAATCTACAGTCATATTTACATATGCTACCAATACATGTAACTTCATGTAAACTGCAGAAGGAGTCAGTTCTGCAGGTATTGCAAAGAGCTCTTTGGGCTAACATCAAAGATTTGAACAATACAATTTTCATGAACTTTAATTATACCATGACTTAGGAATGGGGTCAATTTCTGTCATGATATGAAAAACCCCAAAAACCTGGAGAATTTAAACCAAAAGAGTAGGACTGGAATTAACTAAATGGTTAGCTACAGTAACATTAACTAAGTCTATAGCTGCTAGGTCATGTTTGGGAACTGTGTATACAATCTTAAAAGTCTGAGAAAATGTATAAAATGTATTTGCTTTTATAGGGACAGCTCACTGATTATCAGGAAAATTGCAAGCAGTAACACAAACACATCCTCTAAAGCAGACGGAACTGGAAGAATGGATGAACATTCTGGAAATTCCTTCTGTGATACCCCATAGTATTTTCTGAGGGACTGAAATACCTTAGTGTTCTCCCACTGAAAACACTGGCACATTCTGGAAATAGTCTAGAGAAAGAGAAATCCTAACAGGGAGAATCAGAAACTGAGCTCTACTCTGAATCTGAATCAGAAATCTGAGAAGAAACGTTTGTGTTTGTCCATTCATCTTCCTGTCCAGATTCAGAACTTTGAATATCTTCTGGAAAAGAGGTATCCCTCTTTCTTTTACCAGAAATTACTTTATAAAAAGGATCAATAGCCTTAATTAAACTCTGAGCCAGACCCATTAAATTATTCCATATAAGCAAATTTGAGGAGTAGATACATGTTTAGTTTTCTGTTTTGTTTTGATAGGAAAAATGAGGCTAATAGTGTTATTAAGAGAAGCAGCAGCTTCCTAAGGGATGGGTACAATATTCTGAAAAAACAGGGAAGTCTTTCCTGTTTCCTCTTCCAGGACTGACAAGAGTGTCTCTTTCTTTCCCACTGAGGGGACCCCAAAGTCCACAGAGGATGTAGATAACAGCAAAGGCATCTGGGGTAAATACTGAGTAGTCTGAGGTGCAACAAATGGCGTGTTATATAAAGGTTTTTTCTTCTCAACGGTGTGAATTATTTGGTGGACTTTTTTGATACAGCATTTGGTGTGCAACAAATGGCCACAGCAGAGTCACTCACCTGCTAATGAAGCAAATTGTTACCCTGCTATGTTGGCAAAGGCTGTTTGCTTAACTTTTTCTTTTTGTAGCTGGAAGCAGGTCCGACCATGGGATTGGCATTTTGTTCCATGGTCAAGCCTGAAATGGTGCCTCTATCTGGAGGAAAACAAGCAGCAACAACTGGTAAAAATGTCTGTAAATGTTACTTTTTTCACATAAAAAATAGTAAAAAGCTCTTTAAACATAGGCCTCAAAAAGTAAAATAAACACAACTTCTCCACTGAAAAAAATGTTTTCAATAACATTATACAACTTTTAAACTGACTAGAAAAAAGAGCATTCTTTTTAAAAAGTACAATAGTCTCATGATAGTCAATTAAAACTTAAACTCCTAGCTTTAAAATAACTTTTCTGAAGAAGAAACTATTAATAAGTAAACATTTTTTTTAAATGGAAGGTTTTGCCCCAAAGGGAACTTATCTGCACAGTGAAGGGACAGTGCAAGCCAACAGTCAGTTCTCCAATTCCTCAGAGGAGCATTTTCTTTGGTAGCAAGAAAGCACTGACGGGTACATGGAAGGTTTTCTGTTGCTCTGGAAGTTGGCAGGCTGTTATAGGATATAACCCATATAGCTATGGCTACTGCAGGCGTAATCAATATGATAAAAATTATTAATTCTAAATATTGGGCCAGAATCCAAAAGAGCTGCTTTCAGTGTAAGTGATTTACTGTGGGGTATGGCCCATCTATAAACATGCTTACACTGAGTACCAAATTCAAAAGCACTTGCTCTCAGTGTAAGTGGTCACTAATATTGACAGTAAGTCTTTTGGAATCAAGCCCCTTAAATTTTTAGATTAGTAGTCAAAGTAACAAGCAAAGAAGGCTTATATATAAATCAAGTTATTCACTGCAATGTCTTTCTCATGGATAAAAAAAATAAATAAATACACAAGAAACAAGCAAGAAAATATAAGCAGCATATTGATTTATATGAACCTGAAAAATAACTCAGTAATATCTAAGATTACTGAGATCATGTAAAAAAATCAAGATTAAATGATCTGGAAATCTTGTAATTCTCAGAGGTAATTTACAACCACTAATACATTTGAACATCAGTTTGGTAAAGTCAATCCAATATATATTTATCAGATTGTGACATATAGATGTAATTTACAGTTTTATCATCATGAAAAGTATATTGAATCCCATCATTATCTAAGCTGTTAGGTTTAATACTAGAATTCAAAATGTGCATGTTAAATTCAGCTACAGTGTTCATACTCTTAAATATTATTTTGTAGTTGAACGCAAAGCATTTTTTAATACCAAGGAACACTCTCAAAAGATATGGTGCTACTTATAAGTATCATTGTGCATTTAAATAAAGCTGAATGACTTTCTCTGAGTTTACAAATAATATGGCATAAAAATATATTCCATTTCTAGAAAAGACATTTCTAACAAATCTACAATTTTAACATTTTATCACACTATCCTCTATAAAACGTAATGATAATACTTGCTCTAGAAGACACATTTATTAGTATTATTATTATTATTATTTGTTGATTGGAACACAGCTATTTTAGTTGTTATCACATTGACTGAGCTCACTCAATTTCAAAGCAAAATTATTGGGTTTTCAGTGACATTTTATGCATGATGTATGAAAACTGTAATGTTGCTTTGGAGATGCATACAGAATCCTCCCTACCTTTGTGGTATATTGCATTGATTAATATAATATGGTTGATTGTTAAATCAAAAATGCCTATTGCTCAAGCAAATTATGATAAAATAAACTCTTTCAGCCACTGCCAAGCATTAATTTCAAAGAAGGCTATCTAGATTTCTTATGCAATTACTATGTAAATTAAATATAGCTTTGATTATTATTATCATTCTAATTTATAATCAAAATATGATTTTATGTTACAAGAGGACTTATAGAAAACTATTAGGAAATGTATCATAAGACTGATTATTTTAAAAATGTAATTACTCACATTTCGTTATTGATAATACATTATATTGTCACTCCCTCTGAAAATACTTATTTGTTAAATGTATTACTGATAGTAGATGAGTAAATGTGAGGCATTTGTACTGTTTAGGGCAAGCACAGTTTACAAAGCCCTTTGTATTCGACACTGTGATTGAAACAATGTTTGAGGTGAGAGTGGTAACTGGAAGCTTTAAGACTAGACTTCATATGACAGAAAGTGTAACAAGATGAAGAAAATATAATTTTAGCTGGAAACAAAACAGGAAGAAATTGAATTAAAATTTCAGCAGATGAAATGTCAAAAGAAGATTCAGAAACTGGCAAAAATACTTCACATGGCTCTACGAGGGGATGATGAAAAGTTCTAAGCCAGACCAAGAAGGGAATGATGTGGAGCCATGAAACTTTCAAGTTATTCAACATATTCTCCCCAAAGTTCAACACACTTGGCACATTGTGTCTGAAGTTTCTGTAAACCCCAGGAAAAGAAGTCTGAAGTCTGGTCAGTGAAATACTGCTCTGCTGCTTCAATCTCTTCTGAATCACTTGAAAATTGTCACCCTTTCAAGGTTTGGAAATGAGAAATAGATGGAGCAAGATCTAGTGAGTAAGGTGGATGGTCTATGCACTCAACCCCCAGTTTTGTCAAAACATTCATCATTTTGCCAGCTTTGTGAACAAGTGCATTGTCTTGCAAAAAGAGAACTCCTTTCTGCAGCTTCCCTCTCCTTTTTAATTTCAATGTCTCCTTTAATTGGCACAGCAAATGACATTAGTATTCTGCATTAAATGTCTGGCCCATTGGAAGATAATCATTACAGCACCTTCCTGATCCCAGAACACTGTAGCCATGACTTTTCCAGCCGAATGTTGGGTCTTGAACTTCTTTGGCCTTGTTGAACCTGAGTACTGCCATTGCATGTTCTGTTGTTTTGTCTCCAGATCATAGCTGTGTAACCATGTTTCATTAACAGTAACTACTTGTTCTAAAAACTTGGCACCCACTTGATGAAAATGCTGCAAAATCAACTTGGAATTGTCCTCTCATGTCTTTTCTCATCGGCATTCAAATATTTGGGCACCCACTTGGCTGACAGCTTTTGCATACCCAGCTGCTCATGGATTATAAACCCAACACATTCCTTGGATATCTGTGGTGTCTCAGCAATTGTTTTAGCTGATATTTGCCGATCTATAAGAATCAGGTCATGGACATGGTCAATCAACCATTTTAGGAGTTGACACTGTTTGAGGTCTCCTAGACCTTGCTGCATCTTTTAGTCTCAAAATCTCCATAATGAAGGTTTGCACACATGTCTTCACAGATGAGTATGAAGGCCACTTGTCACTTAACATTCATGGATTTCTTTTGGCATTTTCTTCTGTAGGAATAGGAACTAGAGTTCCACACTTGAAAATTCCCATTTCCGTTGATATGATTCAATCAATGATATGAAGCAATGTCAAAACATGTTACAATTCTGCAAATAGGCACTTTACAAGATGAAATACCTATATTTTAAGCTACAAAGGAAAATAACACTCAGAATTTAGAAAGTTGGTCAGGCATAGAACCTTTCAGCACCCTCTCATATGTGGATGTCTGAGCATTTAGAATCAGTCCTGCTAAGAGTAATGTGCAGATACAGAAAAATGGTTATTCCATGCTGGTAACTCTATAGGCATCCAACAATTTACAATGTGCTTGAAAATGTACCTTAAGACTGTTGAAATAGGTTATATTATTTAACAATAAGTTGAGAACTAAGGAAGTAGTAAAATAATGATGCCAATCTTAAAATAAGAATTATCTCAATAGTCCAGAGTGTTTGCTTTCTTTTTCTGAATATATGTATGCACCCCATTACTTAAACAAACAATTGTACATTAATACAGCTATGTTAACAACACCCATCTCTACTTCCACTCTCAGGGGCAGATGGAGTACCTATAACCAGTTGTACCTCTACTATCAGGAGCACATGTAGAACCTAGCCCCCAAGTGAATCTCAACTCTCAGAAGCACATGGTGGACCTAGTCCCTGCTGTAATTCCACTCTCAGGAGCACATGGAGGACCTTTAACCAGATGTACCTCCACTATCAGGACCACATGGACAACCTTGCCCCAAAGTGAATCTCAACTCTTAGAAGCACATGGAGGACCTAGTCCCTGCTGTAATTCCACTCTCAGGAGCACATGGAGGACCTATAACCAGATGTACCTCCACTATCAGGACCATACTAGAATTCAAAATGTGCATGTTAAATTCAGCTACAGTGTTCATACTCTTAAATATTATTTTGTAGTTGAACGCAAAGCATTTTTTAATACCAAGGAACACTCTCAAAAGATATGGTGCTACTTATAAGTATCATTGTGCATTTAAATAAAGCTGAATGACTTTCTCTGAGTTTACAAATAATATGGTATAAAAATATATTCCATTTCTAGAAAAGACATTTCTAACAAATCTACAATTTTAACATTTTATCACACTATCCTCTATAAAACGTAATGATAATACTTGATCTAGAAGACACATTTATTAGTATTATTATTATTATTATTTGTTGATTGGAACACAGCTATTTTAGTTGTTATCACATTGACTGAGCTCACTCAATTTCAAAGCAAAATTATTGGGTTTTCAGTGACATTTTATGCATGATGTATGAAAACTGTAATGTTGCTTTGGAGATGCATACAGAATCCTCCCTACCTTTGTGGTATATTGCATTGATTAATATAATATGGTTGATTGTTAAATCAAAAATGCCTATTGCTCAAGCAAATTATGATAAAATAAACTCTTTCAGCCACTGCCAAGCATTAATTTCAAAGAAGGCTATCTAGATTTCTTATGCAATTACTATGTAAATTAAATATAGCTTTGATTATTATTATCATTCTAATTTATAATCAAAATATGATTTTATGTTACAAGAGGACTTATAGAAAACTATTAGGAAATGTATCATAAGACTGATTATTTTAAAAATGTAATTACTCACATTTCGTTATTGATAATACATTATATTGTCACTCCCTCTGAAAATACTTATTTGTTAAATGTATTACTGATAGTAGATGAGTAAATGTGAGGCATTTGTACTGTTTAGGGCAAGCACAGTTTACAAAGCCCTTTGTATTCGACACTGTGATTGAAACAATGTTTGAGGTGAGAGTGGTAACTGGAAGCTTTAAGACTAGACTTCATATGACAGAAAGTGTAACAAGATGAAGAAAATATAATTTTAGCTGGAAACAAAACAGGAAGAAATTGAATTAAAATTTCAGCAGATGAAATGTCAAAAGAAGATTCAGAAACTGGCAAAAATACTTCACATGGCTCTCTGAGGGATGATGAAAAGTTCTAAGCCAGACCAAGAAGGGAATGATGTGGAGCCATGAAACTTTCAAGTTATTCAACATATTCTCCCCAAAGTTCAACACACTTGGCACATTGTGTCTGAAGTTTCTGTAAACCCCAGGAAAAGAAGTCTGAAGTCTGGTCAGTGAAATACTGCTCTGCTGCTTCAATCTCTTCTGAATCACTTGAAAATTGTCACCCTTTCAAGGTTTGGAAATGAGAAATAGATGGAGCAAGATCTAGTGAGTAAGGTGGATGGTCTATGCACTCAACCCCCAGTTTTGTCAAAACATTCATCATTTTGCCAGCTTTGTGAACAAGTGCATTGTCTTGCAAAAAGAGAACTCCTTTCTGCAGCTTCCCTCTCCTTTTTAATTTCAATGTCTCCTTTAATTGGCACAGCAAATGACATTAGTATTCTGCATTAAATGTCTGGCCCATTGGAAGATAATCATTACAGCACCTTCCTGATCCCAGAACACTGTAGCCATGACTTTTCCAGCCGAATGTTGGGTCTTGAACTTCTTTGGCCTTGTTGAACCTGAGTACTGCCATTGCATGTTCTGTTGTTTTGTCTCCAGATCATAGCTGTGTAACCATGTTTCATTAACAGTAACTACTTGTTCTAAAAACTTGGCACCCACTTGATGAAAATGCTGCAAAATCAACTTGGAATTGTCCTCTCATGTCTTTTCTCATCGGCATTCAAATATTTGGGCACCCACTTGGCTGACAGCTTTTGCATACCCAGCTGCTCATGGATTATAAACCCAACACATTCCTTGGATATCTGTGGTGTCTCAGCAATTGTTTTAGCTGATATTTGCCGATCTATAAGAATCAGGTCATAGACATGGTCAATCAACCATTTTAGGAGTTGACACTGTTTGAGGTCTCCTAGACCTTGCTGCATCTTTTAGTCTCAAAATCTCCATAATGAAGGTTTGCACACATGCCTTCACAGATGAGTATGAAGGCCACTTGTCACTTAACATTCATGGATTTCTTTTGGCATTTTCTTCTGTAGGAATAGGAACTAGAGTTCCACACTTGAAAATTCCATTTCCGTTGATATGATTCAATCAATGATATGAAGCAATGTCAAAACATGTTACAATTCTGCAAATAGGCACTTTACAAGATGAAATACCTATATTTTAAGCTACAAAGGAAAATAACACTCAGAATTTAGAAAGTTGGTCAGGCATAGAACCTTTCAGCACCCTCTCATATGTGGATGTCTGAGCATTTAGAATCAGTCCTGCTAAGAGTAATGTGCAGATACAGAAAAATGGTTATTCCATGCTGGTAACTCTATAGGCATCCAACAATTTACAATGTGCTTGAAAATGTACCTTAAGACTGTTGAAATAGGTTATATTATTTAACAATAAGTTGAGAACTAAGGAAGTAGTAAAATAATGATGCCAATCTTAAAATAAGAATTATCTCAATAGTCCAGAGTGTTTGCTTTCTTTTCTGAATATATGTATGCACCCCATTACTTAAACAAACAATTGTACATTAATACAGCTATGATAACAACACCCATCTCTACTTCCACTCTCAGGGGCAGATGGAGTACCTATAACCAGTTGTACCTCTACTATCAGGAGCACATGTAGAACCTAGCCCCCAAGTGAATCTCAACTCTCAGAAGCACATGGTGGACCTAGTCCCTGCTGTAATTCCACTCTCAGGAGCACATGGAGGACCTTTAACCAGATGTACCTCCACTATCAGGACCACATGGACAACCTTGCCCCAAAGTGAATCTCAACTCTTAGAAGCACATGGAGGACCTAGTCCCTGCTGTAATTCCACTCTCAGGAGCACATGGAGGACCTATAACCAGATGTACCTCCACTATCAGGACCACATGGACAACCTTGCCCCAAAATGAATCTCAACTCTTAGAAGCACATGGAGGACCTAGTCCCTGCTGTAATTCTACTCTCAAGAGCACATGGAGGACCGAAACCCAGATTTACATCCTCTATCAGAAGCACACAGGAGACCAAGAACCAGCTGTACCTCCACTTTCTGCAGCACATGAACGACCTAGACATAGCTGCACCCCAACTCTCAGGAGCATATAGAGGACCTAGAAACAGCTGCACATCCACTCTCAGGAGCATATAAAAGACCTAGACTCAGCTGCAACTCCTCTTTCATGAGCACATGGAGGACCTAGAACAAGCAGCACCTCAATCTTCAGGAGCACATGGTAGACATATACCCAGCTGCACCTTAACTCTTAGAAGCACATGGAGAACCTATACCCAGCTGCACCTCAACTCTCATGAGCACATTGAGGACCTAGACACAGCTGTACCTCCACTCTCAAGAAGACATGGCACACCTACACTCAGCTGCACCTCCACGTTCAGGAGCACATGGAGGACCTAGACACAAGTGTGCCTCCACTCTCAGGAGCACATGGAGAACCAAGACCCAGCTCCAACTCCACACTCAGCAGCACATGAAGGATCTAGACCCAGCTGCATTTAAACTCTTATGAGCATATGGAGGATCTAAAGCCAGCAGTACGTCCACTCTAAGGAGCACATGGAGGACTTAGACTCAGCTGTATCTCCATTCTCATGAGCACATGGAGGACCTAGCCCCTGCTGTACCTCCACAATCAGACCACATGGAAGACCTAGACCCACTGCACCTGAACACTCAGAAGCATATGGGGGACCCAGACCCAGCTGTACCTCCACTCTGAGTAGCACATGGAGGAAATAGACACAGATCTACATCCACTCACAGAAGCACAGGGAAAATCTAGATCTAGCTCTATCTCCACTCTCAGGAGCACACAAAGGAACTAGACCTAGTTGCACCTCAACTCTCAGGAGCATATTGAATGACCTAGATTCAGGTGTACCTTCACTTCCAGGAGCACATAGAGGACCTAGACACAATTGTATTTCCACTGTCATGAGCACATGGAGGACCTAGACCCAGATTTACCTCCACAGTCAACAGCAGAGGGAAGATAAAGAACCAGATCTACTTCCTCTCTTAAGAGCACATGAAGGACCTAGACCCAGCAGTACCTCCATTCTTAGGGGCACATGGAAAACCTAGACCCTGCTGTACCTCCACTCTCAGAAGCACATGGAGGACCTATACCCAACTGCACCTCAACTCTAATGAACACATGGAGGACCTACACCCAGCTGTACCCCCACTTCCTGTAGCACATGGAGGAACTAGACTAGATCCAGATCTACATCCACTCTCAGAAGCACATGGAAAATGTAGATCTAGCTCTATTTCCACTCTCAGGAGCACACAAAGGACCTAGACCCAGTTGCACCTCAACTCTCAGGAGCATATGAATGACCTAGACTCAGGTGTACCTTCACTTCCAGGAGCACATGGAGGACCTAAACACAATTGTATTTCCACTGTCAGGAGCACATGGAGGACCTAGACCCAGATCTAACTTCACTGTCAACAGCAGGTGGAAGATGAAGAGCCAGATCTACCTCTTCTCTTAAGAGCACATGGAGGACCTAGACCCAGCTGTACCTCTATTCTTAGGGGCACATGGAGGATCTAGACCCTGCTATACCTCCACTCTCAGGAGCACATGGAGGACCTATACCCAACTGCACCTCAACTCTCATGAACACATGGAGGACCTACACCCAGCTGTACCCCCAATTCCAGTAGCACATAGAGGACTTAGACCCAGCTCTATCTCCACTCTCAGGAGTACATGAACAACCTAGACCCAGCTGCACCTCAACTGTCTGGAGCATACGGTTGACCTAGAACCAGCTATATCTCTTCTCTCAGGAGCACACCAACGATCTAAATTCAACTGTACCTCCACTGTTAGAGGCACATGGAAGACATAGACCCTGCTGTACCTCCACTCTCAGGAGTACATGGAGGACATAAGCCAGCAGCACCTCAATTCTCAGGAGCACATGGCAGGCCTAAACCCAGCTGTACCTCCATTCTGAGTAGCACATAGAGGAACTAGACCCAGCTCTGCCTCTACTCTCAGAAGCACATGGAAGACCTAGATATAGCTCTACCGCCTCTCTCTGGAGCACATGGAAGACCTAGACCCAGCTCCACGGATGCTCTCAGGAGCCCATGGAGGACCTAGAACCATCTCCTCCTCCACACTCAGGAGCATATGAAAGTTCTAGACCCAACTGCACCTCAACTCTCAGGAGGATATGGAGGACATAGAACCAGCTATACCTTTACTCTAATAAGCACATGGAGGACTTAGACTCAGCTGTAGCTTCTCTCTCATGAACACATGGAAGACATAGACCCTGCTGTAGCTCTACTTTCAGGAGCACATGGAGGACCTAGAACCAGCAGCACCTCAATTCTCAGAAGCACTTGGCAGACCTATCTCCAGCTGTACCTCCACTCTCAACAGCACATGAAAAACCTAGATCCAGATGTTTTTCCACTCTCAGGAGCACATGGACATCCTAGAAACTGTTGTACTTCCACTCCCAGGAGCACATGGAGGACCTAGATCCAACTGCACCTCAACTCTCAGGATCATATTACAGGCACAGACCCAACTGTAACTCCACTCTGAGTAGCATATGAAGGACCTAGATCCAGCTGTACCTCCACTCTCAGTAGGGAGGACATAGAGGACCTAGACCTAGCTGCACATCACCTCTCAGGTGTACAATGAGGATCCAACTACACCTCAACTCTCAGGAGCATATGGAGGACTTAGAGCCAGCTATACATCTACTCTAATGAGCACATGGAGAACTTAGACTCAGCTGTAGCTTTTCTCTCATGAGCACATGGAAGACATAGACCCTGCTGTACCTCCACTCTCAGGAGCACATGGAGGACCTAGAACCAGCAGCACCTCAATTCTCAGGAGCACATGCCAGACCTATATCCAGCTGTACCTCCACTCTCGGGAGCACATGGAAAACCTAGATCCAGATGTATCTCCACTCTCAGGAGCACATGGAGGTCCTAGAAACTGCTGTTCTTCCACTCCCAGGAGCACATGGAAGACCAAGATCCAGCTGCACCTCAACTCTCAGTATCATATTACAGACATAGACCCAACTGTAACTCCACTCTGAGTAGCATATGGAGGACCTAGACCCAGATGTACCTCCACTCTCATGAGTACATGGAGGACCTAGATCCAGCTGTACCATCACTCTCAGTAGGGAGGACATAGAGAAACTAGACCCAGCTGCACCTTAACTCTCAGGTGCACAATGAGGCCCCAGAGTCAGTGTACCTCCACTGTCATGATCACATGGAGGACCTAGACTAGATGTGCCTCCACTCTCAGGAACACATGAAGTATCTAGACCCAGCTGTACCTCCACTCCCAGGAGTATGTGGAGGACATAGAGCCCACTGTGCCTCAACTCTCATGAACACTTGGAGGACCTGACTTCAACTGTACCTCCACACTCAAGAACACATGAAGGACCTAGCCCCAGCTGTCTCTCTGCTCCTAGGAGCATATGGAGGATGAAGACCCAGAAGTAATTCCACTCTCAGGAGCACATGGAGGACCTATTCCCAGCCATACCTCCACTCTCACAAGCACATGGAGGGCCTAGACCCAGCTCTACTTCCACTCTCAGGAGCACATGGAGGACATAGACCCAGCTCTACTTCTACTATCAGTATCAAATGGAGGACCAAAACCCAGCTGTACCGACCACTCTCAAGAGCACATGGAGGACCTTGACCCAGATGTACCTCCACTCTCAGGAGCTCATGGAAAACCTAAACCTAGCTGTATCTCCATTCTGAGGACATATAGGGGATATAGACCAAGGTGTACTTCCACTTTCAGGACCACATGGAGGGCCTAGACCCAGATGAGGATGGTTTGGGGGAGCTATTTCCTTGAATGTCAGTTAATGGGCTTATTATTGACTATGCAAGAATATTCCCAATGTCTTTCAGAATATTTGTTTATTTATTGCAGTTTGATAACCTCATACATGAGCTGGTCCAAAGCCCCTTTTTAGCTGTGACCCGGGTTTTGAACTGAGCAGAATTTTTGCAATGTTAAATGATGTAAGAGACAAACAGCAAAATTTGGAAGGAACAGAAGTTTATTGTTAATGTGGATTAAAACAGCTAGCATAACATAACATTTAACAGTATTATAAACATTATGCATTAATTAATCACTTATACACAGTAGTTTGGAGTTGTGGTAGCATTATTATCTACTCAGTTACAAGTAAAGTAAATACTCTTAAATTAGTTACATGCTGTATACATTAAGAACATAAGAACTTACTAAATCAGCTGGGTAAACTTTGAGTAAAATTGTAGTCTGTGAAAAGCTGATATTTAGTATGTGTTGGTAAGCCTATTTTTCTGCAGGGATGTAAAAGCAACTTCTTTCTGAAGATGTTCTTTATGCTTCATTTTGAACCCTGATAGTGTCGGTTCAAGACTAATATCAGGTGGCAGTGCACCTACATATAGTTGGGTCAGGCTAACTAAATGGATCTTTACTGAAATGGCATTTGAAATGTTAGTGTTGACAAACTGATTGAAAATATAAGAGAAAGGTGAATCTTGAACATCACTTTTCTACTTTAACCTTCTTTTTTTTTGCGGGAGGGTAAGCTCCCAACACCCCCACATTCAAATATACTAACACAAAGATCACTATACTTCAGAGTAAAGGGAATATTCCAGGAAATGTCCATCTCAGATTTAATATATTTAAGTCTCATTTTTGTGGCCATTTTTTGGCCATGTGTTTGGGGACTCTAATCCATTTCTCCTACAGCTGAAATAAAGTAAGACCTGATAATGGTTCTTGCATTATCTTGAATACCTATGAAGAAGTGCTGTTTTCTTTTTATCTTTATGGGGGACCTTGGCTGAGAAAAAGACTTTTGAAGGCTTGGATACCTCTGAGGAAGTATATTTTTTAAATGGGAGATTTATCTTTAAGGTACAGCATTTGCTGAGAATTATAATTCTGAAGACTGAGTACTGAGTAGATATGTGGCTATGCTCTGTGGTAGTGGTCCTTTTGGATGTTGCACTGGTTTGTACAATTGTTAGAAGAACAAAGAGACATAATTTGTTTTCTGCTAATTGAAGACTATGAACGTTGCTGCTAAAATGATGTGATAGTAGGGGATGGGTAACATATTCTAACCTGAAAATTTGAATGTTTCTAGCCATTTCAGGACAGGACAGAATTTCATCTGAGAATTTATATTGCTTATTTTTGTATAAGTAAGTTTTGAGAATGATAAGTGAGGGTCAAGTATGACTTAAAGATATTTCTGTTGGCATACATTTGGGATAACAGTGTTTAAGTTTTTGTTCAGAATGAGCTTTGTGTTTTGTTTAAGATAGAACCTGTATTTTTATTATTATTGGATATAAGTTAGTTTGTCTAGTCTGGCCCATGTCTATAGGTGTTTTGACAAACAGTGGGCAAGTGAATGAATCCTAAATAGTAAAATATGAAGTTCTGTGTTTATTTATTTATTTTTTTATTTTTTAGTTTTTTTTTTTACAGTTTATATTGTAATTACATAAGGTTATGTTATTTAGTCTTGAAATGAAAGTTGAAGGCCTTTCAGTTTAATAGAAGCAAAGGACATTTTCAAAGCTTTAGAGGTTTTAGCTCTGAAAAGTGAAGTGTTCTTGTTAGGCAATGATTGTCAGTTAAACAAATGGCCTTTACTTCAAAATTGTCTGGTATATAATCATGATTTTGGGAAAGACACATTTATCTCTTTTGTAGTACACGGGGTGGCTTGATTATGCTCTGAAAATGTTAAAAAGATAAACATATGTTTTAAGACCTGTTGTGTTATACCTCTTAGAGGGATAGTAAACATTTTTATAATCTGGTCTCATGCTAGAGACTAACAACTGACAATGCCAGTCACTAAAGAACAGGCAGAAGTTAAAACAGCTTTGTTTTTGACTGCCAACTTTGTCTGTCAACTGTACCTTGAGTTTGCCTCATATTTTTGCTCTATCCCTCATATTTTTATCTACAAGTAAATCATCAAACATTACAGTAATTTCATATATCTTACTATTCAGAAAATACATATTGATATAAAAATCTGTTGTTCAATTAATTTTTAAGTGAATAAGAAAAATGTTTAAAAACTATCCTTGACATTAATCATTTGTTTCCAAAAGAATTCTTAACCAAATAATGTGAGGGGTGTGCTGTTTTCTGTTTAATAGAACTCGTTAAGTACTTTACCATCTCTCAAAGCTGCTAAGATAAGATATTTTTCTGTAACTGGCAGTACATGGAGCAGATAAAGCTCTGTGCTCTACAAAGAATTATGATTGGGTCTCTGGTCATATCACTTTATTATATGTTTTTAACATAGATGCCAAGATTCACCTCTTGATCTTCGCTCTCCAGATGAATTTTTTGGCAATCATTTCTTGAACACATAATAATCTGGTTATGATCAGAGACCCAGTCGTAATCTTCTATGTTGTGCATACTCTAAGCAAGTGAATAAAGTAAGAGAACAGTAATTTTATGGAGAATGTTATATCTGTAGCAATATATTTTAGCTGAGAGG
Organism: Protopterus annectens; assembly: GCF_019279795.1. Lineage (NCBI taxonomy): Eukaryota > Metazoa > Chordata > Ceratodontiformes > Protopteridae > Protopterus > Protopterus annectens. The sequence continues at coordinate 1,072,422,606 of NC_056730.1, read as the reverse complement.
CAAAAGTTTCTATGTATATAGATATTTCAGAAAATCAAGTTGGTTTCTGTCTACTTTCTGCTGACATAAAGAAAGTAAGGTAGAATCTTCATCGAAAAGCACAGCACTAGTGGATAATATAACATGTTCAATTATTGATCAGGAACACATTTGTGAGACTTAAAGTTCTATTAAAAATGCTGCAAATATTAATATACAAATTGTAGAGATATGCACAAGTCATGTATATCTGACATAGATTGATTCCTACAGTGTACCTGGGTATTCTCATATCTCCATTAATTCCGGTAAGAAACTAGATCTATCCTCAATGTGCTGCATTTCCATAGATTTCTTAAATGATTGCTTACGAGTGACTCACATGATACAGAATGCATGAAACACACTTACGTACTATTGCAGTTTTATCTAGACAATATTTTCACTTTACACATAGCTTAATTTAAGGAAAACATACAAGTACCTTTATTAGCAGTGGGCTTGTAGAAAAAATTTAAACTGATTAGCTTGTCATTTCAGGGAGTACTTAGAATAAAGCCGTCTTTCTAAAACTTGCAGGATTATTTGCTTGACTGGAAAGTGAGGCAAAATTTATTCTAATGTACAATTTAGTGTTTTTATCTCACAAGTATGAATATCTGCTAAAGCTGTAACAGCTATAATTAATCTGTTATATTGAAGCAACTATTTCTCAAATGTAGCATACAAAACACATATGTGTAATTTACCTGCTCAGTTCATTAGGTTAAATCATCCTGTCAGTTTTAGAAAATCTGATTCCTACAGTTTAAATTTTAGTGAAGAAAACATATGACACACATTCATTTAAAGAGTTTTAGTTATGATTCGTAGATAATTATAATATAAAATAAGAGTTAATTTAACCCTCTGTATAATTCAGAGAAAATTATTTATAGTCTCCAAGACAGAAGTGCTTAAATAAAAGGCTAAATAGATTTATGGTGCAGTATAAAACATAGGAGTATATCACAGAGCAATAACAGGCTTTGCATTCTGAGGATCTTGCATTAAACAATCTGAACAGTAGTAAGTATTATATATTAATGTACCAAATGAGCTCTTAAAGGAAGATAAGTCCCAAGCTGATATGGGCAGTTTTTAATAAAATGGAATGTGTTGTGTAGTAAAGCATTCTAGTTGTGTCATTTTTTCCTACCTTTAAAAACATTTATGCTGCTGTCTCATAGAAGAATAAAAGTATAATTCAATAAGCAAAATATTCAAATTTAACTTTTATTACCAAATGCTTTAAAAACCTGACAATGGGTTATCCCTTATTTCCCAAAGAGACTACAGATGGATATGCTCCACTATTTTACATTATGCCAGCTCATTAAATGAGCTATTTGCATGCCTCTCAACCTCTTGGGATAAGAAATCTGGACAAAGCAAAAAATAATGGGGTGACAGACACAAAATCAATGACAGATTTTCAAGAATAGCTCTTGCAAACTTAGTTGATAAAATGTTTGCATTAGTATGCCTTTTCTAAAGGATATGAAGTCTCAAACTCAAATGTTTATTATTATTTAGTAAATTAAATCCTCAATAATTTGTCAGAAAATCACAATTTTTTTTGAGGAACAGACAAAACAAAATAATAATTAAGGCAAAAATCTGGACATTCTGTAGAAATATGGACAGTTGAAAGGTATGGATTTGCTGTTATTTAAAAAGGAAACCTCTCTGAATCTTTTCAAAACTAAAACTCTCCAAAAAGTATCATTAACAGAAGTGTCCTCTGTATTCCATTATGGGCCCAACTGTCAATAACAACAGAAAGGAGCACATTCAACTATAGGAAATTTTTAAGTTGGATAGCAAATGGGTACTTGCCATCTTATCTCTACTAAGTATTCAGTATTTTGCTGTTAAACCACTTATTTATTGTGCAATATACATTCAAATTCAAATAAATAGCACAGGATGTGATACCACATAAATTTGTGACAGTTCAAACAGTTTAATTGACTAGTGCCAATAATATGATGATTAAATATTTATGTCTATGTTTATGTTTGCTGTTGGCTGGGTTGGTCCCATTAGGCCTTAATCTCTTTCAAGAGAGACCCAGAATTGATAATAGATTAGATTGTGTTTAAGTAAAACATTCCTCCCCGAAGAGAATATATCCACGAAAGTCAAGCTTATACACTGGTTTAAATCCTGTTGGTGAATGTTTACTGACACATTTTCATCTACGAGAATTTGTTCTGAGTACAACAGTTAATTTCAGTTTCTGTGTTTGATGAGTAAACTTCAGTAGTCTTCTAGTAATGCTCTAACATCTAAAAAGCAATTATAAATATTCAACTAATTTCTCTAGAATTCTAAGTCAGCAAAAGTCAGACAAAGTATTCTAAATCCTAAAATGTTGAGACTTGCTGGCTTGAAAAGGTATACCTTTCAACTGTGTGCTTTTATAACACCAAAAAAGATATCCCCTGCACATTACCACCCATGTTGTCAAAATTGTGATTGAAAGGCAACCAACCAGAAAAACTGAGTTCTTACTTTCTTGTTCATGTAACAGTTTATACAATACAGCCCACCTATTCTGCACTTCTTCTGCCCATCGGATATGTTACACATTGAGCTTAATTGTCAACTTATCTCCATCCTCCTTGTAAGAATAATAATTGTCTTTTGTATGTGCCATACTTTCCTGAATTCTGACATAGTTTGTGACTCTCACACTAGGAACATTGCTGCTAAAATCTTCCACCCTCTCTGTGAAGAACAGTTCCCTGCATCTCTCCAGTGCTACTTTTCTTTTAAGTTTCCACTGTGTCCTTTGAATTTCCTACATCTTTATTTTGTGGACTACACAATTAACTTGGACTGCAATGAGTCATCTGACAAACAGTATTTAACAGCATATCCTTTCACTTGCTTCTCTTTTCAAGACAGGGTACACTTGTTTTGGCACCTGTCCATGTTGGAGCCAGGATGCCTGTGCCTGTCATGTTACTATATTAGAAATGGAGCCTTTATAACATATGTTCATGTATATCACATCCAATCCAAAATGAAGGGAATAAATAATGCTTTCTCATGGATGGATAAACTGATTTCATGGCTCTTAGTAAGGCAGTGCATGTCCATGAATGCTATCCATGTATTCTTATGGATGTATAGCCTATGTTAAGGATGCATGTGGGTAAACTGCAGAGGGCACAGTGTTACACACACATTTAAGTCTGTTTTAGAGATTTTTGGACTTCTCTGTTCCTGCTTTAGTACTTGGAATAAGTATTCTTTGCAGACTGAAATGTGGCTTAATGCTTTATACTTTTGTGTATCTCAAAAGATCTCTAAGGATTGATGTGTGCAGACAAAACAAATAAATTGCTGCCTAAAATAATGTTCATCCAAGTCTCTTGTGCTATCATGCAACACAATAGTCATCTAAATGCATATTCATGACATTAGTACAATGCTAGATGTAGTTTACTATGTTTAACGTTCCTTAACATTCTTAATATATTTTGGAGCAAATTATTTTGTTTTATTAGTGTTTGAATTTTTTGAGAGATTGTTCCATATAATTATGACTTGCTGCTTATTTATTTATTTATTTATGTATGTATGTATGTATGTATGTATGTATGTATGCATGTGTGTATGTATGTGTAGATCAATGTGTGTGTGTGTGTGTGTGTGTGTGTGTGTGTGTGTGTGTGTGTGTGTGTGTGTGTGTGTGTGTGTGTGTGTGTGTGTGTGTGTGTGTGTGTGTGTGTGTGTGTGTGTATGTGTGTGTGTGTGTGTGTGTGTATCTTTAAGAACCCAGTCCAGATTGTTATGTTACTAGATCTGGTCAGATCTCCAGACCATGTTATAGATACATGACAACTTGGACATGAGCATTGTTTTTGTTTCTAATGTCTATAGTAATTCATGTCAAACTCCAATGTTATTTTTAACTAAGGGAAATTCTTTTAAGAGGGAAGATGTAGATCAATGTGCATATGTATCTTTAAGAAGCTATCTGAGGGCTTCCACAAGTGTATAAATACTGAGCACTAGCAAGCCTCACTGCCATTTTGTAGTAAGATGCTGAGATGTACGCATGTATGTTTGTAGAATCTGTCTGTTAATCAGTTTGTTTATTTTTATGATGATGCTATCCACCTTGATGTGTTTCTATGTAACAAAGCATCTAAAGAAACTACCCCGCCTGTTCATCATGTATTTTTAGAGTGGGACAAGTGACAGTATGTATGTATATATTTATTTATTTTTGGTAGGATGTTTGCTTAATGCTTATTTACAAACACTATCTGTTTCCCAGGATCTTTATAAGGTGTGAAGATAGGTGAAGGCTGCCAGCGTAGCCAGATAGAATTCTGTAGATAATTCTGTCATTTGTAAATATTATTGGAAGCCACAGGCTTGTTCTCATAAATGTGAAAATACTGCATTGGATATTGAACTGCAAAAATGTAATAACAGTGCACTCTGCTGTAAAAAAGCTAAGTCCAGCATTTTATGACTGTCTTTGATGTCAAAATTCAAAGCCGATATGTCTAAGGGAGGCATCCTGCCTATTGTTTGAAGACCAGAGTTAAAGGCTAGAATTTGCATGTATGGTTTCTGACCAGGTGTAAATAATGTAAATGTAGTTTCTGTTAGCCTGGGAACACCAGAGAAGTGTAAAGAATGATGTCATGTGAAGCAGCTCTGTGTTATCGATTTAATGAGAGAGAATCAGAGAGCTCAGATCATTTTTTTGTCTTGAGAACATCCAACATCACCAGCACTGCCTGGTTCTATGTGTAAGTTATTTAAAACTGTGTTTTCTCTTAGATATAGCTAGGAAATAGGAAAATTAGACTAGTTTGTTTTTCTGTGATGGTATTATTTTAAGTATTTCTCTGTGATCTCTGAACTCTTGATGCACTGTGTAGTAAGAAGTATTGTCTTGTGTTTTTATTATTTGTTATTAAACATTTTTAAACCTTTTAACTGTGGCTGTTTTGTATAGAGATAATTTAAGATCTAAGAGTACATTGCATGTATATAGTGATACTGTACCAAGTCACTCTAATAAGCCTTGACTGTTCAGTGACACTTACCATTTGGATAATAATATTGCAAAGTAATAATTGGACACCCTTTCAGAAGGGCCTTTGAGTAGCTAATATTAGTGGGTGGTTGCATCTGGTACTACCTTTTAGACTGGGCAGAAAAGGGGCACACCTGGAGAACCTGTGCCAGCCTTCCTAATCAGTATCTGTGTGGTTGTATAACTCTTATCTCAAAGTGTGTGTGGTCAGCTACTTGGGCAAGGTCAAGCAGCACTGTTTGGACAGAGAGGGTGCTGGAGTTTTTAGCTTGCCCACTAAGATGAGATATGGACGCTATAGCTGTGAAGTTGGGAGTCTTACTGGGGTCCTGGAGAGAAATAGAGAAACCAGCCCAAGACTGACTGTGATCTCTGTGTGCTCTTAATGGAAATTGTACTTTACTGTATGTGTATTTATTATCCTTTCCCTATATGGACACCCCTCACTGTTGTCAATGGTGAGGATTGAGGCTCCTTGATTGCTGGGCCAGGGCATGGGCATCACATAAGGTAAATTCAGAAACATGGCCAAGTGAAAGATAATGCCATTTTGTGTCTTATTACAACAACATTGATATACCTTTAACTTTTCAGGGATACATCACAGACTTTTGCTAGCTTTATCATTAATGGAGCTCAGTGGAAGTTTTCTTAAAAGCACAGTGACTGGAACTAGTGGCCACAAATTAATTGCTTGCTGGAAAGGCTATTGCAAAGATTCATAAATGCCAGTAACACATTACAAATACTCACCAAAAAATGATTTAGACCACAAGATGTCACTGCATGCTGCAACAAAAGAAATATTCATTCAAATTGGTAGTAAAATGCTATAAAAGAGAGAAAAGACAGAAGGTGGTAAATCAAGCACTGTACATAAGGTTATTTTTATGAACAGCAGCCATAAATTAACATAAACTTGTTTTCCACCAAAATGAGCTTACATGGAACTAGTCCAAAGTTCAAAATGAAATAAAGTGCAGAGTAGCTTCTGTATACCTTCACACAAATCAAAAACTCAGAGGGAGCAAGGTTGCTACGTGAATGCCTTTGCTGCAGCCCATACTGGATGAATTTGTAATGAAACAGGTACAGCTCGGAAAGATTTAGGAAACGTATATCATCCATTCTTGTTAAACTGCGATGCATCTATAATGGTTATTGTTCATATTCATCCAGATTGTGGTTATACACATAAACACCACATTGTTATAGCATATTGCTACTAATTTCAAAATCCGGATCCAACATCTGTAAGAAGATAATGACACAGAGTGACTCATAGCTATGTTCTTATATTGTCTGTTCTTCAAAAATACATTTACATATATTATCAAACTTTAGAATGGTAATCTGCTCTCAACAACGCTATCTGCAGCATTCATTTAATGATGGTTGAACTTCACAATGTTTGCATCTTATTTGCTTTATGTTCTGCTATGCTTCTTCTGAAGTCCACTCTTTCCTGGTATTAACTATACTCCTGTCACTAAGCAGGAAAGAAATTTTATTCTGCTTATATAAACCTTTTTCTGTTTGGCCTGTTCTTGTAGGAAGAATAGACACTTTAGTCAGTGGTTCTATCTGGTACCAGTCTGTCAGTTTAACTACATGTGACTAATTTCTTCCTCAAAATTTTGCTGAATGTCAATATAACATGGTAGTTAATGTTGAGAGCAATTATTAAAACATGTCTTATAGGAATTTATAATCATTAAATTAAAATTGATGTGTGCAACATTTTTGTGCAACATTCATTCTGCTTAATTAACTTAATGTAACTAGATTGACTTATTAGAGCACATTGAAAATAAATATTTATAGCTCAAAAACTTGCCAGGTTCATAAAGAAAGAAATCACACACATGTAAACACACATGCACACAGACACGTACACATTTAACTATATTTGATTTATATTTATATATATATATATATATATATATATATATATATATATATATATATATAAGTCTACTTCAAAAGGTTGAAGACCCAGATACTTGAATGCAAACACTGAGACCATAACTTCGAACATCCATTTAATCGAACCCTCAAAATAATGAAACCCAGACCATCGAATGATAAACCTTACCAGAAGTCCGGTCTTCACTTAAAGAAACACTTCTCCCTTTAAGTACAATCCACACTAAATCTGTATCAGCAGTTTTGCAGGGTGGGCAAGCCCCTCTGCACCCCCAACACACCCTCTAAATTATATATACCAACTCTGAGATTGCACTACAGTGAGAAAAGGATACATTTCCTGATCCTCACTGTACTGTGATCTCCATTTAAAACCACTGATATGGATTTAGTGTAGGTTGTAGTTAAAGAGAGAAGTGTACCTTTAAGTGAAAATTGGACTTCTGGTAAGGTTTATCATTCGATGTTCCAGGTATTGTTATTTTGAGGGTTCAATTAAATGGATGTTTGATGTTATGGTATCGATGTTTTGCGATTCAAGTATCTGGGTGCTGTACCTTTTCAAGTAGACCCATATATATGTGTGTATATATATATATATATATATATATATATATATATATATATATATATGTATAGGTTCCCTGCATTAGACTGACAGTTTGGAAGATCGACAGGGGTAACTTGTGAGCATGACCCGGTAAGTGTGCGATACTGAGGGACTTAGGGTTAGGGAGCGGGTAAGGTGAGTGTTTGATAGTTATGGACCTTAGGGTTAGGGAGCGGGTAAGGTGAGTGTGCGATAGTTACAAACCTTAGGGTTAGGGTTTGGGTTAAGGATAGGGCATAGATAGTTTTGTGTAAGGTGTCCTCTGTATTCCATTATGGGCCCAACTGTCAATAACAACAGAAAGGAGCACATTCAACTATAGAAACATTTTAAGTTGGATAGCAAAAGGGTGCTTGCCATCTTATCTCTACTAAGTATTCAATATTTTGCTGTTAAACCACTTATTTGTTGTGCAATATACATTCAAATTCAAATAAATATCACAGGATGTGATACCACATAAATTTGTGACAGTTCAAACAGTTTAATTGACTAGTGCCAATAATATGATGATTAAATATTTATGTCTATGTTTATGTTTGATGTTGGCTGGGTTGGTCCCATCAGGCCTTAATCTCTTTCAAGAGAGACCCAGAATTTATAATAGATTAGATTGTGTTTAAGTAAAACATTCCTCCTCGAAGAGAATATATCCACGAAAGTCAAGCTTATACACTGGTTTAAATCCTGTTGGTGAATATTTACTGACACATTTTCATCTACGAGAATTTGTCCTGAGTACAACAGTTAATTTCAGTTTCTCTGTTTGATGAGTAAACTTCAGTAGTCTTCTAGTAATGCTCTAACATCTAAAAAGCAATTATAAATATTCAAATAATTTCTCTAGAATTCTAAGTCAGCAAAAGTCAGCCAAAGTATTCTAAATCCTAAAATGTTGAGACTTGCTGGCTTGAAAAGGTATACCTTTCAACTGTGTGCTTTTATAACACCAAAAAAGATATCCCCTGCACATTACCACCCATGTTGCCAAAATTGAGATTGAAAGGGAACCAAACAGAAAAACTGAGTTCTTACTTTCTTGTTCATGTGGCAGTTTATACAATACAGCCCACCTATTCTGCGCTTCCTCTGTCCATTGGATATGTTACACATTGAGCTTAATTGTCAACTTATCTCCATCCTCCTTGTAAGAATAATAATTGGCTTTTGTATGTGCCATACTTTCCTGAATTCTGACATAGTTTGTGACTCTCACACTAGGAACATTGCTGCTAAAATCTTCCACCCTCTCTGTGAAGAACAGTTCCCTGCATCTCTCCAGTGCTGCTTTTCTTTTAAGTTTCCACTGTGTCCTTTGAATTTCCTACATCTTTATTTTGTGGACTACACAATTAACTTGGACTGCACTGAGTCATCTGACAAACAGTATTTAACAGCATTTCCTTTCACTTGCTTCTCTTTTCAAGACAGGGTACACTTGTTTTGGCACCTGCCCATGATGGAGCCAGGATGCCTGTGCCTGTCATGTTACTATATTAGAAATGGAGTCTTTATAACATATGTTCATGTATTTCACATCCAATCCAAAATGAAGGGAATAAATAATGCTTTCTCATCAATGCATAAACTGATTTCATGGCTTTAGTAAGGCAGTGCATGTCCATGAATGCTATCCCTGTATTCTTATGGATGTATAGCCTATGTTAAGGATGCATGTGGGTAAACTGCAGAGGGCACAGTGTTACACACACATTTAAGTCTGTTTTAGAGATTTTTGGACTTCTCTGTTTCTGCTTTAGTACTTGGAATAAGTATTCTTTGCAGACTGAAATGTGGCTTAATGCTTTATACTTTTGTGTATCTCACAAGATCTCTAAGGATTGATGTGTGCAGACAAAACAAATAAATTGATGCCTAAAATAATGTTCATCCAAGTCTCTTGTGCTATCATGCAACACAATAGTCATCTAAATGCATTCATGACATTAGTACAATGCTAGATGTAGTTTACTATGTTTAATGTTCCTTAACATTCTTAATATATTTTGGAGCAACTTATTTTGTTTTATTAGTATTTGAATTTTTTGAGAGATTGTTCCATATAATTATGACTTGCTGCTTATTTATTTATTTATTTATTTATTTATTTATGTATGTATGTATGCATGTGTGTATGTATGTGTAGATCAATGTGTGTGTGTGTGTGTGTGTGTGTGTGTGTGTGTGTGTGTGTGTGTGTGTGTGTGTGTGTGTGTGTGTGTGTGTGTGTGTGTGTGTGTGTGTGTGTGTGTGTGTGTGTGTGTGTGTGTGTGTGTGTCTGTGTGTATCTTTAAGAACCCAGTCCAGATTGTTATGTTACTAGATCTGGTCAGATCTACAGACCATGTTATAGATACATGACAACTTGGACATGAGCATTGTTTTTGTTTCTAATGTCTATAGTAATTCATGTCAAACTCCAATGTTATTTTTAACTAAGGGCAATCCTTTTAAGAGGGAGGATGTAGATCAATGTGCATATGTATCTTTAAGAAGCTATCTGAGGGCTTCCACAAGTGTATAAATACTGAGCACTAGCAAGCCTCACTGCCATTTTGTAGTAAGATGCTGAGATGTACGCATGTATGTTTGCAGAATCTGTCTGTTAATCAGTTTTATTTTTATGATGATGCTATCCACCTTGATGTGTTTCTATGTAACAAAGCATCTAAAGAAACTACCCCGCCTGTCCATCATCTATTTTTTAGAGTGGGACGAGTGACAGTATGTATGTATATGTTTATTTATTTTTGGTAGGATGTTTGCTTAATGCTTATTTACAAACACTATCTGTTTCCCAGGATCTTTATAAGGTGTGAAGATAGGTGAAGGCTGCCAACCTAGCCAGATAGAATTCTGTAGATAATTCTGTCATTTGTAAATATTACTGGAAGCCACAGGCTTGTTCTCATAAATGTGAAAATACTGCATTGGATATTGAACTGCAAAAATGTAATAACAGTGCACTCTGCTGTAAGAAAGCTAAGTCCATCATTTTATGACTGTCTTTGATGTCAAAATTCAGAGCCGATATGTCTAAGGGAGGCATCCTGCCTATTGTTTTAAGACCAGAGTTAAAGGCTAGAATTTGCATGTATAAATGTCCTTTCTTGCTCTTGTTTCTGACCAGGTGTAAATAATGTAAATGTAGTTTCTATTAGCTTGGGAACGCCAGAGATGTGTAAAGAATGATGTCATTTGAAGCAGCTCTGTGTTATCGATTTAATGAGAGAGAATCAGAGAGCTCAGATCATTTTTTTGTCTTGAGAATATCCAACATCACCAGCACTGCCTGGTTCTATGTGTAAGTTATTTAAAACTGTGTTTTCTCTTAGATATAGCTAGGAAATAGGAAAATTAGACTAGTTTGTTTTTCTGTGATGCTATTATTTTAAGTATTTCTCTGTGATCTCTGAACTCTTGACGCACTGTGTAGTAAGAAGTGTTGTCTTGTGTTTTTATTATTTATTATTAAACATTTTTAAACCTTTCAACTGTGGCTGTTTTGTATAGAGATAATTTAAGATCTAAGAGTACATTGCATGTATATAGTAATACTGTACCCAGTCACTCTAATAAGCCTTGACTGTTCAGTGACACTTAACCATTTGGATAATAATATTGCAAATTAATAATTGGACACCCTTTCAGAAGGGCCTTTGAGTAGCTAATATTAGTGGGTGGTTGCATCTGGTACTACCTTTTAGACTGGGCAGAAAAGGGGCACACCTGGAGAACCTGCGCCAGCCTTCCTAAGGAGTATCTGTGTGGTTGTATAACTCTTATCTCAAAGTGTGTGTGGTCAGCTACTTGGGCAAGGTCAAGAAGCACTGTTTGGACAGAGAGGGTGCTGGAGTTTTTAGCTTGCCCACTAAGATGAGATATGGACCCTATAGCTGTGAAGTGGGGAGTCTTACTGGGGTCCTGGAGAGAAAGAGAGAAACCAGCCTAAGACTGACTGTGATCTCTGTGTTCTCTTAATGGAAATTGTACTTTACTGTGTGTGTATTTATTATCCTTTCCCTATATGGACACCCCTCGCTGGTGTCAATGGTGAGGATTGAGGCTCCTTGATTGCTGGGCCAGGGCATGGGCATCACATAAGGTAAATTCAAAAACATGGCCAAGTGAAAGATAATGCCATTTTGTGTCTTATTACAACAAAATTGATATACCTTTAACTTTTCAGGGATACATCACAGACTTTTGCTAGCTTTATCATTAATGGAGCTCAGTGGAAGTTTTCTTAAAAGCACAGTGACTGGAACTAGTGGCCACAAATTAATTGCTTGCTGGAAAGGCTATTGCAAAGATTCATAAATGCCAGTAACACATTACAAATACTCACCAAAAAATGATTTAGACCACAAGATGTCACTGCATGCTGCAACAAAAGAAATATTCATTCAAATTGGTAGTAAAATGCTATAAAAGAGAGAAAAGACAGAAGGTGGTAAATCAAGCACTGTACATAAGGTTATTTTTATGAACAGCAGCCATAAATTAACATAAACTTGTTTTCCACCAAAATTAGCTTACATGGAACTAGTCCAAAGTTCAAAATGAAATAAAGTGCAGAGTAGCTTCTGTATACCTTCACACAAATCAAAAACTCAGATGGAGCAAGGTTGCTACGTGAATGCCTTTGCTGCAGCCCATACTGGATGAATTTGTAATGAAACAGGTACAGCTTGGAAAGATTTAGGAAACGTATATCATCCATTCTTGTTAAACTGCGATTCATCTATAATAGTTATTGTTCATATTCATCCAGATTGTGGTTATACACATAAACACCACATTGTTATAGCATATTGCTACTAATTTCAAAATCCGGATCCAACATCTGTAAGAAGATAATGACACAGAGTGACTCATAGCTATGTTCTTATATTGTCTGTTCTTCAAAAATACATTTACATATATTATCAAACTTTAGAATGGTATTCTGCTCTCAACAACGCTATCTGCAGCATTCATTTAATGATGGTTGAACTTCACAATGTTTGCATCTTATTTGCTTTATGTTCTGCTATGCTTCTTCTGAAGTCCACTCTTTCCTGGTATTAACTATACTCCTGTCACTAAGCAGGAAAGAAATTTTATTCTGCTTATATAAACCTTTTTCTGTTTGGCCTGTTCTTGTAGGAAGAATAGAAACTTTAGTCAATGGTTCTATCTGGTACCAGTCTGTCAGTTTAACTACATGTGACTAATTTCTTCCTCAAAATTTTGCTGAATGTCAATATAACATGGTAGTTAATGTTGAGAGCAATTATTAAAACATGTCTTATAGGAATTTATAATCATTAAATTAAAATTGATGTGTGCAACATTTTTGTGCAACATTCATTCTGCTTAATTAACTTAATGTAACTAGAT
>NC_056730.1:1072244602-1072404602 GCF_019279795.1 Protopterus annectens | reverse complement strand
TCTTGAACCCAGGACCCTATACACTATAATCACAGTACTTAACTACCAAGCCATCAAAGCAGTACAGAAGCATGAGGTATCACCAAACAAGTCCTCCCTATACTAAAATCAAACTGAACCTGTGAAAAGAATCAGTATACAGTCATATGTTCCATAACCCACTACATAACATAAATATGTGAATTGGAGTATAGCAGTAAGCCCAGAAGTGAGGTGTAATTGTAATAGAGTGTTGAAGTCCCCAATAAAACACAAGGACCCCCTACATTGTATGTACACATGAATCATGGATACCAGGCAGATATATAAGATGTAATGAAAAAGAAATCAATGCCAAAAAGAAAATATAATACAAAGTCTAATGTAAGCAACACTAAGCATTGCACAGGCCAGCTTAGGAGGTTTAGGCAATGTGTAGGCCAGCTAACACATTGTGCCCAGTGGTATACCCCTTTAAACAATCCCATCCTTAGATAAGGAGGTTGGCCCATAGCCTAGCCTTTTCAAAACTGGCCAATCATGGTAAAGTGTGGGAAATTGGCCATGCTTAAACCCAACAGGCAGGAATGCATCTCATAACCAGTTGCAGCTTCCCCTTGCAGGCACCATGTCAGGAAGGGGAGCGGGAGTGTGCTTTCAGACGCAGTACTGGTGCATCCAGGATTCTAGAGTCAGGGCAGGACTCCTTGTCAAAGACCATGAGCAGAGACTGCTGCAGGGCCAGTACCAGGGTACCCAATATAAGGCAGAAGCCTAGGACCATCTTGCCTGTGACCTCACCAGTGCCACTGACATACCCCAAACTGGTGAGCAGGTCAGGCATCACTATGCTGACCTGAAGTGGCATAAGGGGGACCTCTTGGAGCAGTGGATCCAAGAGGCTAGAATGGCAGGGGATGTCCCAGATGTGTGTAAGTATCACTCCAGTATGTGTGTAATAATAGTCAGCTCATTTATATCATGGATTGGTGGTGCTAAATATTCCTCTTATGTCCTCCACAGCTGCAAGTGAGAGGGCCAAGGACTAGGAGGCCCATGGAAGTCACCTGGAGAGGTTGTGACGTGAGGCAGGTCAGTAACAACCCTCTCCTCCTCCCACAAAACACAAATACATGCGAGAGATGCAACTATACGGCCAAACTGGAGGCTGAGCTCTCTCAACATAGGACTGGCAAGACCAGTCAGGAGGAGAAGGTTACCACACACACTATAGACCCAGTCCACATAGTACCATCACAACCTCAAATCATACACATAAACACACAAAGACATACTCGGCGGCTCTGATCAAAAATCTACCAAAACAGCAGAGGCCACCAATGCAGACACCCAAACAACCACCACCTCAGAACACAACACCTGCAACACATAGACCTCACAGTCAGAGTGTCAAACAGTCACAGCCCTTAAGGCCAAACACAATGCCAGACACACTAGTCATTGGTGACTCCATAGTCAGACACACTGACGTCCCGCTCACCAGACTGAGTAAGGAGAAGGTCACTGTAAGCTGCCTGTCGGGTGCTAGAATCCGCCACATAACGCAAGCACTCAGGTCTCTCAACAGCAGGTACAAATACGACTCAGTCATTGTCCACGCTGGTGTAAACGACCTGAGACGTACCTCCTTGGACTACATGAAAAGAGACATTGAGGAGCTCTCTGATTATGTAGCCCAGGCAGGTATGACCCTGACCTTGAGCAGTATACTACCTTCACTAAGAATGATGCCACAATACAGAGATAAGATGATCAGCTTTAACAATTGGCTTAAACTCTGGTGTCATTCAAAGGGGATCCAATGTCTGTCTGCCTGGGATGACATGCTGGACAAGCCACGCTGCTCAAGGGACGGCTTGCACCTGTCACCCTGGGATTCGGATATTGGCAAAGGCTCTTGCCACCCCATAGTGCCTTTTTAGGCAAGGCTCAAATTCTAAACCTACCACCCTAGAACACAAAAAGGAAAAAACTAAGGGTAATGCTGCTCAATGCCAGAAGTCTAAATCTCAAAATGCACTTCGAGGCCCTTCTCAGTATGGAGAACATCGATGTCTGTGCAGTGACAGAAACCTGGTTCAAGGCTCCTGAGAGCACCCCAGCACTATCAGGTTTTACCTCTTATCATGCGTTCGCCCCAAAATCCGGACAATACCAAGAAAGGAGGGGTATCCATATTCATCAAGGACACCCACACCTCAAGACTGGTGGCAACGCACGATGCATCGGAGACCATCCAGGTGCAATTAACCATAGGCAAGACTGCTCTGCAAATTGTAGCATGTTACAGGCCACCTTCCAAACTCAGGAACCTCACATGGCCTTCCTGAAAACACTAGAGGGATAAATGTATCACCAAACACCATCATACTAGGTGACTTCAATTACCCTAATATAGACTGGGAACACTACTCAAGCCCAAACACCCTAGCCCAAAAGTTCCTGGAATTCATAAACTCAAATGCCATGGAACAACTAGTCACCATCCCCACAAGAGGAGAAAACATACTTGATCTCATCATCACGAACATGGGAGCACAATGTTCAACACCGAAGTATACCCCTCACTGGTGAGATCAGATCACAAACTAATCTCGCTGGAGGTCCTCATCCCACCCCACCTGAAATAAAAAGACCACAGTAAAGAACTTCTCAAAGCCGACTTCACACTTCTAAAGACTAGTGTGGTCTCCTTTAAGGCCCCGAGCGGCGGAAAACAGTACTCAAGCCGCTGAATCACTTACAAATGCCTTCTACCAGCACCTGCAGGACTGCATGGATAAGGCAATCCCAAGCAAAACAAAGACTCTTTGTACCAAAGGCAAGCGTCCAGTCTGGTGGACCCCAGCCATAAACAAACTCTACAACAAAAGGAGGAAGCTACTACAAGACAGAGCAAAATCCTTAAAAGGTAAGACACCCTTGATCACTATAAGTAAAAAACTAAGAGCTCTCATAAAATCATCCAAAGCAAATTTTGAGAGAAAAATAGCTAAAGACTCAAAAGACAATCATAAGGCCTTCTTTAGCTATGTTAGAAACCTGGGAGGAAACTCCCAGATATTCTCAGAACTAGTTCAAAATGATGTGAAGATTACTGATCCTACAGACATTGCCAACATACTGGCTGACAGGTTCAGTGCAAACTTCTCCAAAAGGAGAGATATCTATACCAAGCGATTGCAGCCCCCAAACATCTCCAACGCCCAAGTGAGAGCTGCTCGCTCCAGAGCAAAAAGCACAGCATCCATGGGACCTGATGGTGTCCCCGGCTGTGTGCTCCACGAACTCAACAAGGAATTAAACCCACAGCTAGGACAGCTGTTTAATCATAGTATTACCTCTGGATACGCATCCAGGAGTGGCGCACTGCAACTGTGGTCCCACTTCACAAAGGCGGTGCCTCCACCGACCCTGGAAATTACCGGCCCATTAGCTTGACAAGCCTTATCTGCAAAGCCATGGAGAGGATCATAATGGACCTCATAAATAAAGATATAGGGAATTTGCAGACTTTGGATCCATCCCAGTTTGGCTTTGTCAAAGGCAGATCATGCCTTCTAAACTTGGTTGACTTTTTCGAAACAGTCACCAAAGCCATTGATGAGGGAAAGGCAGTCCATACAGCCTACCTCGATTTGGCGAAGGCCTTCAATACAATACCCCACTCGGGTATCATTGAAAAACTCATCAGCTTAAATGTTAACCCATACATCACAAGATGGGTTGCAAACTGGCTGAGTGACAGAACCCACAGGGTCAGAGTTGCTGGCGCCATGTCAGACTCAAAGCCTGTCACAAGTGGTGTACCACAGGGCACAGTCCTGGGCCCACTCTTGTTTGGCATCTACTTTTCAGTACAAGCAAACACAGGAGGGTTATGGCTGACAAAGTTTGCAGATGACTGCAAACTGGGCCATAGTAGAAAACACATCTGACACAGATATCCTTCAGAAGGGTCTCACAGAAACGGATAACTGGTGCCAGAGCCATGGCCTAAAGTTAAATGCCAAAAATGCATAGTCATACCCTTCGGGAAAAACAAGGTTACCCCTAGCTACCAAATAGGTGGCAATCCACTGAGCACAGAAGAAGTTATCAGGGACCTGGGGACCCAGGTTGATAGTAGTCTGTCATTCGACACCCATGTAGCTAAAGTAGTTAGGAAGACCTTCTACATTGCCCACCTTATCATGAAGGGATTCTCATCTAGATCAAGGGAGGTCATAGTCTCCCTATACTCATCACTCATCAGACCAATGATTGAGTACAATGCCCCATTCGGAATGTATCTGACCCGACACTTGCAGCAGCTGGAGAGGCCACAAAGTTCCTCACCAAAAGGATAAAGGGTCTCAAACATCTGTCCTATGCTGCCCGACTGAAAGAACTCCAGCTCTATTCAGTCGCTTAACCGCTTGCTCAGAGGTGACCTTTGCCTAACATACAAGGCCATGTCAAACCCAGATTTGATGAATATGCTGCACCTCAAAAAATCTAGATCCGTCAGAGCCACAAGGACGGGAGACTTAAACCTCGACACGGCTATTAATAGGACGTGCTGGAGGGATAGATTCATCACCCAAAGACTCCCTATGCTGTGGAATAAAATCCCGGTATATGTGAGGCAGAGCACCTCGCTGGCCTTGTTCAAGAGAAATCTTGACCAATGGATGGGAGATCGCAGATATACCCCAGGGATTACCTCAGTGTCACTGCTCGACAGAGGCACAGCAAAATAATGGGTATAGTTCCCCATACTAAAGGGGTGGCGTAAGCCACAAAACTATGGGCTTGGCTTGTAAATGCCCTCGGGCAGATAGCCTAGTATGAACCTATGAACCTATGAACCTATAATACTCTTGCATGTACTGTCATAGGAAATAAATCTAAAAGTATTAGTATATTAATTGCCTGTATAAAACCTGTATTGTTTAAGGCAAGTACTGCATACACTGGAGAATATGGCAGGAAGAGTCTCATATAGTTTCTATGTAAATAAAAGTGTAATAGCCTGACCATAAAGGTCTAACTGCAGGACTGCATGTAGTCTGGTATCATATGGTAATGTAGATTTGCAATCACGTAATAGCATGTAATAGTACTGTTGTATTAAGCACTGTTACCCACACTGTGCACCAAAAATAGAATGTGTGGGAATGACTGTTTATGACTGCTGTAATCCCCAGAGGCCATTTAGTACAACTAAGAGACACAAAGACAGAAAACAGGAAAAAGGCAGATAACAAAACCCAAAAAGCACATGTAACTGCGACATGAACTGTTGTATTTTTAGCACACAGAGCCATGGTTCGAATCCTACCAGTGGTAGTAGTCTGAATACAGACTCTTACCCCACAACTGTACAGATATGTCCAGAATGTCCAGTAAAGTGGCCCATATTTGTTGCCTGTTAACCTGACCCTCTGGGAAATCAGTGGGATGATCCCAGATGTATAGGCATCGAACAGGAAATACAACTGATTGACACACATCTATGAGAACAAAGCTGGCACACTAGCAATTGCCCAAAACATTATGAGAGTAAGAAGCCATGTATGTCCTATTTACACCCCCATGTTGCCAAGCTGTGGCCAGAGTGTGTGCAGTAACAGAGTGAGATGTATGTGCATAATAGTAATGTGGAATCTGCTACTGTGTGTGGCAACATTCAGGTAGTACTAACAAACATTTCTCCCACAGTTCTATCAGATACCAACACTGTGCCCAGAATTACAAGAATGATACCCTGTACTGGTACTGTTTACTTTGGTATTGTATGGCATTGTGACTGATGCAGTTGCTTTGAATAATAAGGTATTATTTATCACTGTCACTCACACTGCCCTACAAAATATAACTGCCTAGGAAATCCTCCATAAGAGTGTTGTAATACAAGGTCAGAATGCAAAACCACAGGATAATTATAAGACAGAAAGCAGATAGGAGATATGCAGCAATATCTATATAGCACACACAACTCTGATGGACAGTGTTTAAGTTTTAGCAGACACAGCCATGGTCTGACCCTGGGACTGGAAGTAGGCTGCATGCAGAATCATACCTCACAACTGTCCAGATAAGACCAAAATGTCCAGTATATGGGCCCTTATCTGCTGCCTGTCAGCCTGTCCCCCTGGGAAGTCTATGGGATGATCCCAGATTGTTTAGTCAGCAAACAGGGAATGCAACTCATTGTCACACATCTATGTGAACAAACCTGTCATTCTAGCTACTCCCAAAACTGTTATGAGAGTAATAAGCCAAGTATGTCCTATCTACACCCCCATGTTGTCACGCTGTGACCAGAGTGTGTACAGTAACAGAGTGAGATGTATGTGCATAATACTAATGTGTAATCTGGAACTTTGTGTGGCAACATTCAGGTAGTGCTAACAAACATTGCTCCCACAGGTATGTCGGATGTGAAAACTGTGCCGAGAAATAAAAACATTTATACCATGTACTCGTACTGTTTACTCTGGTACTGTATGGAATTATGAGGATTGCAGTTGCTCTGAATAATAAAGTATCACTGATGACTGTCATCCACACTGTGCAGCATAATATAACTGTGTAGGAAAGCATGTATATGTGAGTGGTAAGTCACTAAAGGTTGAAGAGGGCAATCTCTAGATATGTCCTGGTACACCTGCATGTGGTCAAGACATGGCCAGAGTCTGTGCAGAAAGAGTTGGATAGCTATGTGCACAACATCAACCTGGAATCTGGGAGTATGTGTAGAAACAGTTAGTGTTAACATACATTCCCTCCACAGGTATACCAGGTAAGAGGTGTATACTGCAGGTAAAACCAGTTCATGTATAACGATGACGACAGACATATGCCTGTCCAAACTAAGGCTATAGGGTAGTGTAGTAATACATGTAAGGTACAGATAACAGCACTGACTAGGAACGTAATGTGCACTACAGGAATATACTAGTTGTTAATTGACACCCCCCACCATATCTCCAACAACAAACTACATACCCACCTGAACTGGTATGTAATGACTCCACTCTTCTGATTATGTCCTACTGGTTGATATATATTTAAATTTGTTTCCATGCATGTGCTATACTGAATTATTCCAACATTGGTGGCATGGTACCATCAATGTACCTGCATGCTGTTATTATTACCACTGTGGTCCCACATATGCATGTGTTCCATTTGCTATGCAGTTGTTCCGTATCTGGTGTCTGGGTTAATGGGAATATCTATGCATGCTGTTATACCTAACCCAGGAATGTGTTGACTATTACTAACCCACATATGATGATAAAATATAAACACTATAGAACGTTTGGGAAATCCAGTTCCAGTGGACCCACCTGTCCCACCTCAGCTGGCCATGGCACTAGGCACCAGCATGACTGGAGCCCAACCCAGGACCTTCTCATCTATTGGTCCTGCACCACCTTTGAGTGGAACCGCCTCAGGGGATGGGTCTCGTCCCCACCCTGGGAACGGGTGCAGACAGGAACCTGTCACCCATTGCTAGGTCTGGGTCATGGTGTATAGCAAGATCCACAGGGAAGTCGGAGATCTGCTATGCCAGCTCAAGGGCTGTGTGTCACAACTAGAAGGTTGGCCTGGCTCTGTGACTCAGCCCCCAGCACAGCCACCTTCGGGGCTGGGAAGGTGCCGTGGTGACTGCCCATGGGTGGAGATCTCAGTCCCACTGTTTCCACTAGGGGGCTCATGGGCTTCTGATTTCCCAACACCCCTCCCCTTCAAGGTGTTTACCCCCCCACATGTGTCATATACCACCCCTGTATGCATCTTGTTCATCTTGTCTGTTAACCTACCCAACCTACCTCCCCAAATATACTTACTATCCCTCCCCAACATCCCACTCTCACCTGAAATAAAATGGGCAATCTGTCCCCCCAAAAAAATCTTGCCCCATACATAGCTGTCCATTTCGCACATGTCCACTGGACACATATAATCTGGTCTAATTGGCATCACAACATATTATTATTGCCCTCACCCATCTCGCAGGGGACTGAGTGTCCAAATCTACCTCCAAATTCAGTGTATATGCACAGCTGTTGCTGTAGAATAAATGGGCAGCTATGGACCTTCGCTACACCCTTCCTGCACATCCCTAACTATTTTCCTGACTTTCTTTCCCTCTTTGTGCCCCTTATTCACCACTTTCCTATCAAACATTTTTTCTTTTCTTTTAAAGAAATTAGCTTGGGGCTAAGCAGGCGTAACCACTTTTAAGCAGCAGTAAGTGGCTTTAAGCCTGTTTGCACGAGGGTAATCAATGCCTACACAGGTTAAGTAATTTAGAAGCTAACTGAGTATAAGAAACTGTAACTGGAAGTTAGCAGTGCTTACCTCAGTGCAAACCCGCGTAAACCCATTTACAACTGCTTAAAAGTGCCTTAATCACTCTGCATCCAATGTCCCTTATTCTGCCAGCAACAAAATACACTGCCTCTGCAAGGCTCGAACCCAGGACTCTGCATACCATAGCCAAAGTGATTTGCTAACAAGCCATGTCAGATATACAAAACCCCGATGTTTTCACAAACATATAATCCAGCCCAGTCATACAGGGAATGTATTTCAACATGTAGATGTATGTGTGTGTGTGTGTGTGTGTGTGTGTGTGTATATATTAATATGTAAATAGATATAACATATCTATATATGTATATATATATATATATATATATATATATATATATATATATATATATATTTATAGAGAGAGAGAGAAATATATATATATATATATATATATATAAACATATATACATGCATATGCATATATCTATAGATATATATGTCTACATCTATATGTCTATATATATATATATATATATATATATATATATATATATGTATATATATATATATATATATATATATATATATATATATATATATATATATGTGTGTAAGCAGATATATATATCATATAGGTATATATGGACATACATCTGTAGATAAAAATGGAAACATAACAAAAACTTATATGTCCATATGCACCGTTAATGGAGTTGAGAGGCCCCAAACAACATATGACTTGTATGAATAGGTATTCCCCCACTCAGCCAAACACGTCTGCCTGCAATACACTATCAGCTGTTGCAGATGCCATAATCAGAACCTGACACAACATGGGCACAAGGTGTTAGCAGTACTCCATCCCACCTGTATGATGTCAGGCTAATATCAGTAACATATCATGCAGTACAGTCCGGCTCCCATAGGGAATGTACAATGTGGAAGCAATCAACACTCCTAGTATACATATACACAGACACATATATGCAGATACAGATATATATATATATATATATATATATATATATATATATATATATATATATATATATATATATATATATATATAGATATATATATATATATATATATATATATATATATATATATATATATAGATAGATAGATATATGTGTGTGTGTGTGTGTGTGTAACTACACATACACACACACAGATATGAATAGTAAGATACATATGTAGAAGGTGCACACAACATGGAACAACCACTATGCCTACAGTTACCACCTTACCAACTGGACACTGTATGAGCCATCCATACAAATGACAATCATTGCCTGCAACATACATGTACCCGCAGAGAGGTCAAAGGATATAACACCACACAGGTTTACATACATGGGAAAGCTTTATTTGTGTACTATTACAGTTGTATATGCCATGTCATATAGCTGTTTAGACACTG
The DNA here is from genome assembly GCF_019279795.1 of Protopterus annectens. Lineage (NCBI taxonomy): Eukaryota > Metazoa > Chordata > Ceratodontiformes > Protopteridae > Protopterus > Protopterus annectens. The sequence goes on along the minus strand of NC_056730.1, from coordinate 1,072,394,869 downwards.
ACATCCATATAAACAGAGTAATGCAACTATGAAACAGTTATACTAATACAGCAGTCTAGAAAGGTTTACAAGTGTTGCTGTCCAGGCTGAGTCCTTCAAGTAGTACAATAGTAAAGACAGACTGGGCCACAGGATACCAAACAATCAACAGTAAGTAATGCAGATGTATAGTTCAGCAGCCTCTGTCTACACTCTATACACAATCCCTAGGGGTTAAAGAGCTCAGCTGATATAATGAGATGTAATTGTTACATAACAAGGCATAACTGACACCATCACAAGCACACTGACAAACAGAACAGTCTGTATGGCAGGAAGCAGTAGGCCTGCATTTGCCCAAGGAGAATTGTATGGTAATGTACATCCAGATACCGTAAGGCAGCTTACCCCTGATACCCCCACACATTGTAACAGCCTAGGTTAGTTATGGTGCATCCCCCCCAGACTCAGTAATACAGGGCCATATATGACTGTTACATACACTGGCCTCTGGAGTACATAATGGCACACATGTATTGCATAAGTGAAGCCCACACATATATGGCCCCAACCCCACCATATGTGTGGGGGACCCAACAGCAGTGGACTGATGGCAGAAAAGGCAGCATGATATACTCACAGCCCACTACAGAACAATCCCTGACAGCATGTCACATGTGCAACGCCTGGTATGTAAGTGGAGGCCAAAGGCCAGAACACAGGCCCATATGTGGAAAACTGTTGTCATACACTAAGCAAGTCGCTGGTTTTACAGGATAATCTGCAACATACCCTTAGCCAGAAATATGACGTTAGAAACAGAAATGGATGTAGCCATGCACTGATAGCACTCAACACACACACTGCCAGTGAAATCTCTGACACAAGACCTGTGTGGTGGACAGACAAAACATAATACGCACACCTCTGGCCATCAAGAGAATAGGCCCGCAGTTGAGAGCTATGCAGACAGACTGCATTCCAAGTTAAACTAGTATGTACACACAAGCCCTGCAACACCAGTGCTATACAATGCATACAACAACTCTACTCACACTCTGCCTGTAGTTATGGAACCTCCTACAAATATGTAGCTGGCCTGAGTGTGCAGGTTCTCCTGTAAGAGGTTTTGCTACCTGCTGTCTGTAACAGTGATGCCCACACACAGGAAAGATGTCCATCACACAGGAAAGGTAAAGGGACCACACCCAAGTGATGTAGGGATTTATAGTAGATGGTTGCCATGACAGTGGTAATTGGAAATACTACACAGCAAGCTGCAGGCATGTAGCAAGTGGAGGACACTGATTGGTGCAGAGACTATCACCTGATCATGTGCATCACCTACAAAATCCATGCTGCAATCTATTCAAAGCAGCTCAATTAATTTACTGGACAGCCACAGAAAGAGAAAGAGAGAGAGAAAGTGAAAGTGGAAGTGGAAGTGAAAGTGAAAGCCAAAGCCACAGCAAAAAAAATATATAATTACATCCAGCAAACTATCCAGAACAGACATCATTCCCACAACAGGTATGTGAAGTATATATGCATGTAAATGACTGTAGTACTTGGTCCATGATAATGGGATAGATGATGTTGAATGATTTATATGTACCATCAGGTGTTGTTGCAATGATGTTCAACTGAACAACTGCTATGGACAATAGTGTCTGCCCCTGTGGGTAGTGGGCCATAGCCGTCAACTGTGCAGATCAGCACTGACTGACAAGATGTAAGCCATCATAGTGTGTGTTGTGTAATATGAAGTATTTATATTATGTGGCCAATAGCTGGTGGTGGATGTAATGCCATTATGATGGACACATGGGATCCACAGCCTACCCCTTCCAGGATACTCAGGTTAATCTGTAATGTAGCATGCAAGAATGCCATAGGTGTGCAATATGGTTACCTGCAATCCGGTCCTACATATACCCCCCAATGTCAGGCTGTGTCCATATGTGGCACCTGTCTGTGTTGTAGCAATGCAAAACAGTGCAGCTGTGCAGGAAGGTGTTGTGAGATTATGGACCTGATGTCTGTATGTATCCCACATATAGGTATGCATATCTGTACATATGTACACATATACAATATACACACACACACACACATGCACACACACACACACACACACACACACACACACACACACACACACACACACACACACACACACATATATATATATATATATATATATATATATATGTTTACATGTATGCCCACAAATATACACATACCCATGTGTAGACATATATATGAGCACATATATACATCACATATAGCTTCACATATATAGATATATACCTATATGTACATGTCTACATATATACAAACACACACACAAACATATATGTATGTAAATACATGTCCCCTATATTACTGCCACAGTGCTGCATGCTATGTGCGAGGAAACAGCACCCATAGCAATACACACAGATATCTACAGCTGGCAGTATGTGCAACATGGATGGGTATGTCACATGTTAACCCCTTGTTGGGACCACATTGCCCTCGTCTGTGAAGTATGGAATGTGAATATGGGGAAGTATGGCAGGTATAGTTGTGGAGGTGGTCAAGGTTGGTAGATATAGAGGACAGTCTACAGGGGTGGCATGTGGCACTTGTGGTGGGTAAATACCCTGGATGGTGTGTGCTGTGATGTAGATGCCCCATGGGCCCCAATATGGACACAATGGGAACAAGCCTCCCACCCACTGCTACTCACAACAGCAGTCCACATCCTGAAGGTGCCTGGGTTGGAGGCTGAGCAGGAGGAGCATGCTGGGCCTGTGAATGTGTACTGGGTGCCTCAGAGTGATGTAGCACATCTCACATGTGTCTGTGGAGCCTGTTATGGAACAGACCCTGGACCTGACCTCAGGGGACAGGAACATGTCTGTGTGTGCTCCCAGGGGGGGGGGGGACAATATCCCCTGGGTTAGTTCCACCTGATGGTATTGCTGGACCAGTACATGAGGAGGCCCCAGGGTGGGACACACATGTGATGTGAACAGGTAAATGGGCAGATGAGCTTGGAAAGGTTGTTCTGCTGGGCAATAGTACATATACATGCTATTGTATTACTGTTATAGAACATATGTTGGTAGTGATAGTCTACAAAATCCTGGAACATGTCCAACAGCATGCATAGCTATCCCCAATAACACAGAATATCAGATGTGCAGCAATCACAAAGCAGCCATACCACAGGCATATATGAAACCATAGTGGCCCTGACAATGGCATGCAGGTGAATAGTCTGTAACAGGCCAGCAATGATAGTGTCCACACAGGGAACATGGCTACAAACACATAGCAGAAAGTGTGGTACAATACAATATCTGTCCCACTGGTAGGTAAGCTGTTGCCATACCTAATGAGTTGTGTGTACAGTTTGTTGTCACTGATATGGTGGAGGGGTGACAGAGATGTGTATGAAGAACTATGGTAAGCTTGCTGTATGAGTTGCTCAGACATGTTACCATCTATATGTCTTTCAGCCAAGATGTCACATGTATGTCTGCCAACATATTCAGCAGCTGAAAATGAAGTGCTGATCACGTATTTAATCCAGCACTACACTGTGCTGTTTGGCCAGGCCACCCATGACCATCAGGAGGTGACACCCTGTGGAACGACCTAGTCCACAGGGTCAATGATGTCGACTGCACAACCACAGTTATGAACAGGTCCGGCATCATTGTACTGACCTGCTTTGCAATGCCCATCTGTGTGCTGCTGCAGTCCAGGGGGATCACCTGGCCACAGGGGGGGGCATGCCATCCATCCCCCTGACACATGTGGAGGAGCTTCTCACCAGCCTTGGGGCACCTGCCGGTCCAGCTAGCCACCAACCTCCAGACACCTTTGTGGAGGTGGGTGCCACCCACACACACTGGCCGAGTAGCATGCAGGTAAGGCCACAGGGCACATCAGTAGACCACTGTTGTGTATAGATCTGTATTGGTACAGGTAGACCATGCATATCTGATATGTCATAGGTATATTGTGTTGCTGCATAGTAGTAATAAACAGATGTCCATATGTGGTAGTATTGTGGAAATGTGCCGTTGATGTATTGTAATACTGCACCCAACCTGTAGCACTGCCACAGGTGTGGCCACTGACATTGCATCTCTCACCCTCTTCTATATGTCCCTCCGGGATACCACCAAGGCAGCAGCCTGTAGCCGGTGAGTATGGTTTACGTAGATGCTTGCCAACACACCAGGCATGTAATGGCGATGGTATATGCCATGTACACATCTAACACACCTACCCAGAATGCATGCCATACATGTGCATGTATTGTTGCTGTGAAATGCATGGCATCATAGGGGTGACCATAATGGGGTATTGGATGGGTAATTCAGACACTTGCATGATAACTAACATCCTGTCATTATGGAATGTGTCCACAGGGAGTAACATGATGGTGGGAGACATGGCCTACAGTAGGGACATGTTTGGAACAACACCCATATACAGTGTAACACCAGTGTATATACCTGTAGGACAATGGCAGCTGCTGCAGAGATACACTATGGCATAAGGCATTACAGTAGTCCACATTATCATCTGGGACTAGACTGTAAGATGTGGTGTTCAGTGTATGGGACACTGCAAAGTGACACACGTGTAGGGCTTACTTGTCATGCATCTGCAAAATGGCTGAAGGGGGGGGGTGTCAATATGATACACCAGTGCACTGCAGCAGGGATCCTAAGGATGCTAAGAATGGCAGTATTCGCACATAGTCAGGTTCAGGACCTGTGGCAGACATAACTCTACCTCCACAGCAATAGTGATGGCAGTGTGCGAACACCAAAGGATGTGCACATGAGTAGACCTTGCAATCATGCAGAGGAGGGGACATGTGCAGGGCAGACTGAACATACACTGGCAATTGCAGAAGGCCTATGCTGGTATACCCCCGCCAGGAGTAGTGACTGCTGTAATACACACGAGAGGTGCGTCAAATTGTCATAACACACATATGCCCACACAGAGTGTATGCATCGCAATCAGCATCCACACACCTAACACATTCCGTAGACACTGCATGTGAAAGTACAGGACATATGTCACATATCGGGCACATGTACTGTTAAGATATGCAGTCATGTGGTCCCAATGCAGATCATGGATGCATGTGTCATATCAGGAAGGGTGTGTACACCCCCCCCATAGCCACAGTATGTTCTGATGGTTGTTAGTGTAAGAGTATTGGTTTGGTCATACATGGTCCACTGATGTTGAGAGCTGCAAATCAGGCATCAGGCATTCACAAATGACATCTGTCCACATATCATCCCCGGTATGTGTTGCTGAAAAACATAGGGGCTGTGAGCATTAAAGCTGACATAACTGACACAGTACTACACATTCCACAATAGGTTGTACACCTGTGAGGTGTGATGCACAGTACATGGCAGGTTGCAGAACAAGTGCATAGCAATACTGTGTAAATGGGTGTAGTGGTATCCAGGGGAAGGGGCATTACCTAGTGACACAGCACATGCATCACACACATGTATACTGCTGCTAGCATGGATTGACTAAAGCTGAACTGCATGCTGTTGTGTACCATATGTTCTGCATGTTGAAAGATGGGTAATAGGAGGACTATGTGTACTATTGTTGTGCAACCTCACCCATATGTGTGTGTGTGTGTGTGTGTGTGTGTGTGTGTGTGTGTGTGTGTGTGTGTGTGTGTGTGTGTGTGTTTGTGTGTGTGTGTGTGCCTCCTGGTGGTTAGTTGGTTGTCTGTAAGGTCACTCTGGTGAAGTGAAGGGAGGTTGATACATGTAGGATGCGTGTGTGCATGTGTGTGTTTGTGTGGGTGGCCATGTATGCACATGTGAGATTATGGGGTGTTCATACAGCAGTACCTCCCTTTGGGACTGTGCAGTACATGGACATGGACTGCCATATTACACACCAGGAATACCTGTCATGTGTGTAATCACAGCACAGCTGATAGTATAATATGGTCTGTAGTATAGTACAGGCATCGAGAGGGAAGGTAGATACCAGGTACACCCTTAATATCGCATTCAGCAGGGAGGTCAATTACAACCCACGTATGCAGCACTACAGATGCATTGGGGAAGTACTAGTCAACACCAGGCAGTGTCTCCATATATTACAGTTGTCACATGATAGGCTGAATGAGCAGCATATCTGGCATGTACTGAACATTACATACACATGCCACACCAGTGCATAATATTATGGATAGAACATAGTAGCACACACTTATAGGGGGCCATGCTCATGATGTCCAGACATACAGAGGGTGCATACCGAATGACAGCAGTGAGTCCATGTAAAACCACTACACAAAGGTCAGGCAGGTACTATAGTAACAGGTCATGTGGTGTGACCACTTGTGTAGGCATATAGAGAACTGATATGTTAATGAGTGGTATCAATGTGTGTATGCTAACAAGTGTGATGCAGGATGGGGTACCTCATGGCCATATAAGTGGGACTGTCTGTAAAGCCATGGACAGGTAGGTATTGTGGATGTGTATGTGTGTGTGTGTGTGTGTGTGTGTGTGTGTGTGTGTGTGTGTGTGTGTGTGTGTGTGTACTATTAGACAATGCTGTACAGGTTTTAAAGTGCATTTATTGTTCCCCCCAGGTGGTGAGGTGGGTCAGGGTCCCTCCTGCATGCAATCTGATGTTGGTGTCCATACAGACACCGAAGATGATGATAGTACTGTTGAGGCACAAGTGGGGTTGTCAGGGGCCAACACTGTGCCAACATTTGACATCCCCCTTTTAGCCACCCCAGCCCTGCACACAGTTTCAGTGCCTATACATATCCCATCACCAGTGGCCATAGCGGTGGTACAGCTGGCATTTGGTGGCAGTGCACAGGAAAGTGTGGTAACCATGCCTACTGTGTGCGGATGCAGCAGGCATAGCCGGATGTTTGTCAGGGCATCACATAGGTGCATGTCCCAGAGTGCTTGTGGTAGGATCTCTGGACTTCATGCTCCTGGCAGAGGCGACATAGCTGGTAACAGCAGGTGCATGTTTGAGGCTGTCATGGCAGCATAGGCATGTATGGAACGTTACACCAGACAGGGCCTGAGGCTGCAGAGAGCTGCTCTCGTATCTGTAAGTGACAACATCCGTGAACTGTCTAGTGCCAGCCGTGCTTATATCGAGCTCTTGGATAGACAGCATGGTGAGATGATGGCCATCGGCTGTGGTGTGTCCTCGCTTCAACGTGTGGTGGGGATGCGGCAATGGCCACGTGGGCGTGGGCCAGCAACACCAACAGCTGGCAGTCAATGTGGACATGCTAGGACAACAAGGGACTCCCATAGCAGCAGTACCAGCTTTGGCAGTATGTGGGGGTGCTGTCCACACTACACCACAGCAGGCCACATGCATGTGGTCCTAGCCAGTCCCAGGAGGGTCCTGATACCAGCGGACATTTGTCATCAGCAGGTGAGAGTAGCACATCGAGGTCTGCACCTGGATGTGCCCATGGAACCCCTGGCAGGCATAGTCCAGGTGTCCGTGGCCAGAGGCAGTAAACTACACACTCTGCCAGGTATGGTTTGAAGCTGTCCATAAATACCTATATAAGGCAGCCACATGGCAGAACTGTGTGCATGCATACCCACACACTATACAAACACACCTAGGGCAACCCCATTCCTAAACACACCACAGCACCATGCTCAGCTCAACACAGAACACCCCTCACCCACACACATGGTATAAAATGTATGGCCCATCCTCAGCCTCTGGCAAACCAACATCACACCCTGCACATATGATGATACCTGTGCCACATCCCTGTCATCCATACCATCAATGCAGGGACAGGCTAATATGGTTTTGATGCACATGGTGACTGTACTACAGTGTACCATGGTACTGTAGTGTAACATGTTGTAAGGAGTAAAGTGTAATGCATATATGGCAGGTAGTGTAGCCATCCAGCAATGATGCATTATAGCTGTTTATACCACTGGTTGGTTGTGGTCCCTATAATGTTATCCATTTGTGTTGTAGGTGTACATGTGTCAGCACGAGGATGGTCTGCAGTCATATTCCACAAAGGGGTATGGCACTGTGGTAACACCATGGCTGTGACATATCTGGGGTACAGTTGAATACATGTCACAGGTTACTGAAACAGTTATTGAGTGTGCCACATGGAAACATGACCTGCTGAGGCATGCATGCCCTCCAACCTGATGTACACCCATCCACATACACAAACACTGTTACTTGGCAAAACTGGGACTAGACCTCTACCTAGCTATGTAGTAATACTGAAGTGTGTGGATGACATTGCACACACCACACAGCATTTAAGGTGAGGTGTGTCCCAGGTTACATGTTACATGCAGAAAATCCCCAGACATGTACAGCATGCTAATGGGGGATGTAATGGGTGTATATGGACAATACATAGTGTAACATAGCTTCATATACACATTAACAGACACATAACAGGCAGACACACATCTGAGATACCAGGCCATATTGCTGCTAACCAACTTGACCGTGTGTCCAATGTGTTACAGGTAGGCGGCACACAGCACATGCATAACTAGCCTGGATTGTGGTATCAGTTACCTGTACGGTTGATGGTGACAGTGGTACGTGGTACATATACTGGGTGTACCTTGGTGCAATGACAGTGTACACAGCACCCACATCCCCCAGTGGATATTATACTCCCTGTAACCCATGATTACACTCTGCCATACCCACCATCACACATTAGCCGCAACTGCAATACAATCCATAGTATATCTCAACAGTGGAACTACAGGGATATGCATCTAATGCACATGCCTCATGCATAGAAGGGTGTTGCATTGTCATCCGTCACCTATGGGCAGCAACCACACTATCCATACTACTGTGTGGCAATGGGTATTGTAATAGGAGTATACGGCCTCGGAATGCTGTACCCTACAGATATACGGACATGCACAACTACACACACATGCCAGAACACAATGGGTATCCCATGCCTATCAACCCATTTGTAAAACACTGTAGTGCTGGTACTGCAAGGCTCATGTAGCCAGTATGGGGAGGAGCTTAACAGGGTACATGCATTGTCCCATACAGCAGCAACCACAACTGACTAAGGCAATGGGTGTTGCATTGGTTGTAAAGGCCCTCATAGAATTCCCAAGTACAGGTGTGCTAACACACAGACACTGTTATACTCAGTCATGCACACATACATGTGTCACTACAGAGGTGCATCGCTGCAGGTGGTCATAGCCGTGTACCTAGCTATTGTCCAAGGAGACATAGGTTGTGTAGGGTTTGTGTGTACAGTGGTATCCTGCCACCTACCAGGTGGCAGCAGATAATCTATTGACAGTCACTACTGTGGTGACCCTGAGGCTGAGAATGACATGCATCAGCCAATCCTCCAGGTGCCTCCTGCACATGCCCACTGAGGTGATCAAGTTGACATGTATGCAACATGCATTACAACACATGGTTAGTGGCTGTGATGGAGACCTGTACCCAAGCATGTTCTGTTGACTGTGGTAGTGTAGTGGTGGTACCCATGGAATGTGGTGCATACAGGGTGACATCTCCTATATGTGCCAGTTCTTACACGCTGGGCAGACATGTCAGTGTCAATCAAGCTTAGGTTGCGTGTACATATCCTAGCTGGATACCTACCATCTGCACATCTGTACAGAGACTGACAGTCATCAGCTTGGCAAGTAGCTATGCAGTAGGATGAGTGTGGTGACAGATAGATGTTTGACAACAATATGTATGCCATAACTACATGTCAGAAGCACTCACTAACATGTGCTGTACAGACGGTAGTCTACAGTTACATTCCACATGTCAGATCATTACCTGGAAAGGGGTATATACTGTGACACAGCACACACACTAGGAATAAAACAGGGAGGCCTCAGTGTCCAGCTATGCCTGTAGGTGTGCCTGTTGTCAGTACTACAGTTAGCACTCTGCTGTTGCCTGGGTTAGTACTGTCAACAGTAATAGTGCCATGATACACTACTGCCAGTGTGACAGCATATACCCTGGCCTAACACCCCTGTATGTAATGCATTCACATGGATAACAGTGCTGTACAGGCCACATATACATCTATGTCCCACACATGATACACACACCCATTGCTACTATAATGACAGCATGTAGGCGCATGTAGTGTACATGGCATTACATACACTTATTACACATGTGAGTACCCTGCTATGTTATCAGACTGGGTTGTGTGACCTGATTATCAGGGCTAAGCCATGCTTAGCAAGTATCAACATTGCTGCAATATAACAGCTGAGCTACTTTGCGCACTGGTAAGCGATGCCTACACTGTGTAAGTGCCCATACATTTACCCATAACTTAGCACCGCTTAACGCAAACCCACTCAAATCTGCCTCAACCACTCTATATCCAACAGCCCTTGTTCTGCCAGCAACAACATGAACAGTTCGTGCAGGTCTTGAACCCAGGATCCTGTACACTACAGTCACAACACTTAACCACTATGCCATGACCTCTTTGAAGACAGCTATTGTTTTACCGCTATAGCTGTCAATACACATATTGTATAGTATTGAACAATTACCTTTACTTCCTAAATTGTGTAGTCCTTGTTATTAATATGACTGTTGCATGACATATCTTGTTTTATCATAATTTACACATAGCAGATACATACGGTGAGATACATCTGGGAGGGTATTCACAACCGTGAGGTTTACACATGACAGGAATATGGCTATATACATATAATAGGTCTATATATGTCAACATGTACATACACATGTATACTCATACATATGTCTGTATACACATCTGTATATTGCTACATATATATATATATATATATATATATATGGCCATGTGTACATCTCCTTGTATGTATGTGTATGTATATATATATATATATATATATATATATATATATATATATATATATATGTGTATATATATATATATATATATATATATATATATATATATATATATATATGGATTCCATGCACTAGATTGAATTTTCACTAATTCAAAAGTGCATGGAATGCTCACTGCAGCGAAAGTGCACTTAATCGAAAGTGCACTTATGCAAAGTTCAGTACAACGAAGGGGTATTGTACTGAACTTCCATGCAGTACTCACAGACCTTAGAGTTAGGGCACGGGTCATAGTAAGGGGATAGCCCATAGGGCTATCCCCTTACCATGACCCATGCCCTAAACCTAAGGTCTGTGACAACTGCAGCGCAGTGACAGACATAGCAATGTCTTCCACTATGGTGCAATAGTCATGAACCTTAGGGTTAGGGCATGGGTTAGGGTAAGGGGATAGCTTTACTAACTATCCCCTTAACCTAACCTGTACCCTAACCCTAAGGTCAGTGACTATCGCACCATAGTGGAAGACATAGCTTGTTTTTTATGTCCTCCACTGTGCTGCAGTATTTTCGGTGAAGTGCACTTACGCAAAAGTTCACTTTCATTAAAGTGAACTTTTGCGGAAGTGAGGCTGCCTATTACAAGTTTGAAGTAGTGAACTTTCATTCTTGTAATAGGAATTCAAATATATATATATATATATATATATATATATATATATATATATATGTATGTATATATACGTATATGTATATATAGATATATGTATATATAGCTATATATGTATGCACATCCTATGTGTACAGATCTGCTTAGTTATGTTGGTATATATGTAGATATCTATAACTATATGTGCATACATATCTATTCTGATATATCTACTACTGTCAATATATATGTACATAACCATGTGTATATGTGCATATGTATCTCTATCTGTATATGTGTAGACATATATTGCTCTGTATATGTATATATCTGAGTGTTTATATGTATATGAATGTACATATACATACCCATCTATGTATGTCTATATGTATATGTGTATATAGCTATATAGATATCTGGATAATTATATATACATATATTTTCACCATATATCCTGAACATGGAGTGTAGCCCTACCTCAGCCCCTATAGTCCCAACTTCATAGTACAAGGGGATGTCAGGTATGTATAGCAGGTATATTTATAGACTATTTGTACTGTAATAGGGATTGTCTTCACAGACATGGTGTGTGTGGGAGGTCACATCTACTTCTAACATCTGCGCCATTCGCTACTGACAGACATCCTAAGGGCATCATAGTACAGTACCACTGCTAGCACGTAATGCTCCTGTGGACTACAGCAGAGATGTTGGACAATATATGTGGACAGTCTGACACACTCTGGGCAGTCCAGAGGTATACATATAACCACTTAGTGCAAGACATGTGGACCAAGTCTCACAATCTGGATGTTAACAGCCATGTAGATGGGTATAACACGTAACTACTGGTATACATTTGCCCCATAGGTTATGCATTCACACAAACCTGTCTGTCCTGACACATAATAACCGCTGGTACAGAGGTGCCATGGCTATGTACTATCTACTATATATTGACATACATTTGTACAGCATCCCACTGCTCTGTCTGACATACATGACTGTTATTGTGGCCCGGCAGCAGTACATCTGGCAAGTATCTGGACATTACATCTCACTGGGTAAGTACACTAAGCTGCTAGGCATGTAACAAACCACTGTGCAGGCTACAGGCCGACTGGCTCAGCACTGGCCTACATTTCCTATGGGGAATGCACATGTACCAGCATATATAGCAGGCTCTACAGGCATGTCAAAGCACGGAGTAAGATACACCTGTGTGAAAGTGCATAACCACAACCAATGTGAACACAGTCACAGCCACATAAGGTAAGCTAGCATAAGATTACAGTATATGGACTATCTGTTAAACACCATCCTCATATGTGCCACTCACAGACTAACCCTACATACACTGGGCCGCTACACAGTGTGGTCCAATGGCTGTCTGTGGTATGGGACATGTGTGTGTATGGCCCTACAAACGTAAGCCGATAGGGTAACATACAGTGAAGCAGCATGTAACATCAGATAGAACAGGACCAAGAACAATGACATCTACCACAGTCTGTACACAAGCCAAAGTACATATTAACAATACACACACTGTCAACAATCACCATAAGTACACAGACCTCAGTACTGTGCACACAACCACAGAATCTCCAGGTTATGTCATAAAATAAACCCCCTACTATACATAACATGTGTAGCAGTCTGATATCTCACTGGCTTGTTATCATATATGATGTCACTAATTATGGTGTACAGCACATATGCACCTCTTACTGCATGACATATGTACAAAGGTTGACAAAGTTGTGGCTGTAGGTACATATGCATGGCCAATATTGAAATGTTGCTGTGATAACCTCATACATTTAGTGTTGTAACAGGGTTTGTTGCAGCATATGTCCTATGAGGGATATGAAGTCGGTAACTCTCATGGCTGTCACCATCTACAGACTGCAATCTTCACACTACCTTCTGCAGTTCACAGATAGGTGCTCTTTGGGTAACACATGAAACAAAAGGCACCACACACTGCCCAGTCTGCAGATGAACCTAATGGGGGTTTCCTCATAAACATAGCACTGACATGGCAGGTATTAAAACATGTAGGACAGCCATATCCACACACACCCTGTTAAACCAACATTACTCCAAATGCAGTATAGCAGCACTTACAGTCTGTAGTCAGGCCAGACACACCCCCCTCCTGTGTGTTGCCCTGTTTCCACAGTGTATGTTGTTAGAGGTAAATCCCCAATCCATCTGAGATGCTGTTTGCCAAACAACAGATCAGGTTCCTGCTCAGAGTGAATGCAAAGGCCCAACACCAACATCATGTTCCTAGATATTGGAGTGTGTTTCCATGCAATTGGCTATGGGAATTTTACCACAGCTGTTCCACATGCAATCAGCTAGAGGAAGGCTGCAATCTGTGCAGAGGCCATCAGCTGACCATAAGCATCACTTAAAATACACATGCTGCTGCCTAAGCAAAGCAGGTGTAAGTCTCCACATCCATCAGAGAGGGAGTGAGAGAGGCAGACAGAGGCAAAAAAAGTCAGGGAGGGGTGGGAGAGTAAAACTTAAGCATGTTTGTGTCACGCACCTACCAGTACAGGGTATCAAACCCCTGATGACTATGTAGTGCTATCACATGTTTATGTAGTTATTGGATGCACCACATAGGTTACATGTTGAGGAGCCCTCAAAACGTATTTGTGATGGTGAGTGACATCTGCAACAGGGATATGGTAGCTATACAGTAGTAGTAATACATGTGCCTGTCCACATGAACAGGTGCCATTGTCAACACAGCCACACTCTCACAGGGATGCACACACACTGACACACTTGGCAGGGCCAGGAATACAACCCATCACTAGCTAGTGAGATTGCCACAACACATTACTGTTCAGGTATAACATGCACCACAGAGGTCATACGGAGGTTATATGGGCAAAGGTTATATGGACGTGTCTGACATAAGACAGCATGCTTCAGTATGCAATGGGGGTTGCAGTGAGTGTGAATGTGATCATACGCATCATACATCACACACACAGACAGACACAGGGTGCCAGTACTGACATGCATGGGTGCATTGCTTCACAGGTGTGTAGTAATCGACTGTGCCAGGCAGCTATATGAAGCTAGGTGATGGGTATACCTTGGCATCAGGCCACATGACAATGGTCTGCATTGTGGCTCAGGGCTGTAGTGTCTGGATTTGCCCACACAGGTGGGTATTTATTCACCATCCAGTCACCTGGGTGACTATTGCGTGTGGCCAATACTGTGCATTGCTTGCCATGTATGTGTTCCTTAGTCCATGACATGAACGGTGTCTGGGATGTGCACACCTCCCACATGCATGTACAGTGACATGTGCAACTGTACCTTAGGTGTCTGGCCCATGTTGTGTACACAGATTATCATCAGATGTGCCAGTCCTGGCCTCATGTGGTGGGAACTGCTAATGGATGACAGGTTGACCCTGCACCTGCATTGATAGCATGATACCGGTATTATCTGGTGTCAGTGGCATCTGTCCATACAGGACATGTTTTTCAGGCATGATATGTCCTTTGTGGTGGCACCACAGGTGTTGCAGGTGTCCATTGGGGAACATGGGGAAAGTGCACTGTCGGCATGTATTGGACTGATGGACAGGGTGCTATGCCCTCTGTAGCCCACTGCAATCACACCATGGTTACTATCAGTGGGCTATATGCAGGGTACTACCAATATAGCGGCTTTTGCCTAGGCAAGTGTGTGCGTATGAGACATATGTTTAGAGTGTTCTCTGGGTAATACTAGGGTTGCTCACTTTGTTTGCCTGGCCTTGATGTCACATGTAGGGGTATGGATTTGCAGCCCAGCCTCTTGGCTATTTTACATCTGTTATCCCTGTATGGTGAACTTGTGATATATACTAGGGCCACCATAATAGAAATTTGCAAACCCACTCCACATTGAGTCCAGTTGTTACACACTCACACAGGATATGAATTACAAACACACACACACACACCTCTGTCATGTCAGGGATTATAACTCCTACCTAACTAGTTTATTACTCTACAGCACTATGCAGGTATAGGATGCACCACGGAGATTACTGAAGCACTTTTTCCCCAAAGGTGTATTTCACAGTGAATGACATCAGCAGGATTGCCAAAGTAGGGTATTTGAATTGTAGTGTGTGTGAGTGTGACTAGCCTAAAATGCATTGCTCTTTACACAGACATAGAAACACAAAAAAAAACAACCACAACTGCCATGTGTGGGAATAGAACCCCTACCAGAGTTCTATATCACACTACAACATGACACTCTTATAAGTACTCTTATACCATGGGAATAACTGGAGTTCCTTTTCACCAAAGGTGTATTTTACACTGAATGACATCAGCAGGATTGCCAAAGTAGGGCATTTGAATTGTAGTTAAGTGTGACTAGCCTAAAATGCATTGCTCTCTACACAGACATAAAAATACACAAAAGCCTCCACAACTGCTATGTGTGGGAATAGAACCTCTACCAGAGTTCTAGATCACACTACAGCATGAAGCTGTTATAGGACGCACCACGGGGCTACGTGGAGTACTCTTTCCCCAAAGATGTATTTCACAGTGAATGACATCAGCAGCCT
This sequence comes from Protopterus annectens, assembly GCF_019279795.1. Classification (NCBI taxonomy): domain Eukaryota; kingdom Metazoa; phylum Chordata; order Ceratodontiformes; family Protopteridae; genus Protopterus; species Protopterus annectens. The sequence continues at coordinate 1,072,378,731 of NC_056730.1, read as the reverse complement.
TGCCAAAGTAGGGCATTTGAATTGTAGTCAGTGTGACTAGCCTAAAAAGCATTTCTCTCTACAAGGAGAGACACACACACGCAGTTGCCATGTCTGGGATTAGAGCTCTTATCTAACTATTTTCTCACACTACAGTAGTATGCAGTTATAGGATGTGCCACAGAGATTACTGGGCTACAGCTTTCCGAAAGGTGTATTTCACAGTGAATGACATCAGCAACCTTGCCAAAGTAGGGCATTTGAATTGTAGTGAGTTTGACTAGCCTAAAAATCATTGCTGTATATACAAACAGACATACACACAGTTGCCATGTCTAGGATTAAAACTCCTACCTAACTATTTTTTCACACTACAACAGTATGCAGTTATAGAACGTGCCACAGAGATTACTAGGCTACAGCTTTCTGAAAGGTGTATTTCACAGTGAATGACATCAGCAGCCTTGCCAAAATAGGGCATTTGAATTGTACTGAGTGTGACTAGCCTAAAATGCATTGTTCTCTACACAGACAAAGACACATACACACAGAGTTGCCATGGCTGAGATTAAAACTCCTACCAAACTAGTTTATCACAGTACAGGAGTACACTGTTATAGGACACGCCATGGAAACTACTGGGCTACACCTTTCCCAAAGGTATATTTCACAGTGGATGACATCAGCAGCCTTGCCAAAGTAGGACATTTGAATTGTAGTGAGTGTGACTAGCCTAACAAGCATTACTCTCTACACAGACAGACACACACACAGTTGCCATGTCTGAGAATAGAACTCCTACCTAACTATTTTATCACACTACAGCAGTACGCAGTTATAGGATGCGCCACTGAGATGACTGGGCTGCAGCTTTCTGAAAGGTGTATTCCACAGTGAATGACATCAGCAGCCTTGCCAAAGTAGGGCATTTGATTTGTAGTGAGTGTGACTATCCTAAAACATATTGCTTTCTACACAAAGACACACACAGTTGCCATGTCTGGGATTAGACCTCCTACCTAATTAGTTTATCACACTACAGTAGTATGCAGTTATAGCACGCGCCACAAAGATTACTGGGCTATGACCTTCCCAAAGGTGTATTTCAAAGTGGATGACCTCAGCAGGCTTGTCATAGTAGGGCTATGTGGAGGGCAGTGTGTGTGCATGGGCCATAACCCATTCATCTAGAGGTTGACGCACCACATGCGGGCACACACAGGTTTATATTCCACAGGTACATGCATACAGCTGCTTCTTTTTACAGTCATGTTGCACAGCTAGCACTTGCACCACATAGTCTGTAATGCTGACAGATACCGGTGGCTAATATCTACAGTGATTGACATCTGAACCTCATGTGGCTGTAGCCATTTGGCTGTGTGCTGGGTGGAACAGGCCTCATAATTGATGGCTCCTTGTCACAGTCACTCTCTTCCACACATCTCTGTATGTCTACTTTTGGCTTATTATAGTGTGTTGTTCTTGGATATATGTTTGTATTCCTATCCAGTGTGTGTGCAAAGCATGAGTAGTGCATACTGAGGAGTGTCTACACTAACATCTGCAACTGACACATATCTCTGGTCCACTGTTGTTGGCAGACATGGGCTTCATTGTTTAAGTGTATGAGCATGCCTAGTATGACCTTTCAGTATGTTGTTGTCTGACATTACCTTCATTTCTCTAAGTGTGTGAGCATGACCAGTATGCCCTTCTGTATTGAATGCATGGATTGATTTCAGGTAGTTTGCACTCCAGTGCAGACCTTTGTGTTGTACATCTACAGGTAGCAAACAGTTTCTGGAGGGTATCCGTCGATTATGTGACAATATGGGGACAAAGTGAGCAGGGGATAGCGTGTACTGTAGGTAATTGTGTCTGCGCTGCTTCAGCTACATGGTATTGCTATTAGCAGAGATATTCAGACATGTGTACTGTTATACACTGTGATGTTTTCTGTCCTCAAGTACTGTCAGGTGGACATTCCTGCTCACAGTGATGTCTTGAGGGACAGGGGTGACTGCAGCTGTGTTCGGTATTGTGGGCAGACACCTACATATTCACGGTAGGCCATGCCATCCTGGAGGGGGAGCTGCAGACACTAGCTGCTGGGTCTGTGTATCCAGTTCAGCACCTTGGTACAATTCTGGCAGAGGATCCCATACTTGTACATCCATTAACATGACAGTATGGCCTTATATTGTTATGGCAATACCTTACAGCTGTACAGATTCACACAGGTTACCCAGAGGCAGGGGCCATGAGTCAGGACATTACCCCTATTGTGGTGTATGGACAGGTATGTAGCCACCCATTTATGTGTTTACAGCCAGGGATAGTGTGTGTACACAGCTTTGTGTCAGACCTCGCACATTCCATGCTGCTCATGCTCCCACCCCCCTGTTATTCTAGCCTCTTCCTTACATTATGCATACATTCTCTGATACTTTCCCTAAGGTTATCACCCTATCACAGCTGTATGTTGGTGTTGGTCCACAGTTCATGCAGTGAGACATGGTGGATATGGCCTTGCATATGGCTTATGTGGAGTGTGTGTGTTATTTGGGTGTCCATGACATAACATGCATTGGCAGTACGTGTGAGACAGGCCCTTGGCAGAGGCCTGTGGGCCATTAGGTGTTGACGCGAGCCAGATGTGGCAGGTTGTTGCATTCTGTTAGTCCTACAGTCTCAGACCGCCATACAGTATATTCCCCTGGGGGTGACAGGGTGGGTGTGCTAGGTGTTCATGCCAATACCTTCTATCAGTCTTGATCAGGTGGTGTGGATTTTGGCACGGTGCTACCTACAGCTAGTGACACACCTGCATGGGACACCTGCACTGCATGCTGCATTCTTTCACTATTGCCATATTACAGGAGGGGTCATATTGTACCCATTCCCCACAGCAGGGGTACAACCAGAGAGGTACTGTGGGTGGTGTTTGCGTGAGCTGGGTGCATGTGTGCTATGGACACTACTTGCATCTGACACACAGATATGCATTGGGCATTCCAGTTATGCTTGCATTTGCAGGTACATCAGTTGTTTCCCAATACATCAGTCCTACCTCCTTTGTGATCTGCGAGTGTTTGGGCAGACAACACTGGTATCCCCTACTACAGGACCAGATAATGTGATGCATACCTGTATGTACAATTCCAAGGGTGTGTCCATTTCACAGTGACACAATATATACTGTATGCCTGGGGTACTTTCTCCTGTGTACTGCTTGTATATCTAGCCCAACAGCCATGCCATGTCAGTCTTTCAGATGGTGACACATATTGCCACCATACATTTACAATGGCTTACTGCTAGCATGTGTTATACTGGTGGGTATTGTCTTTGGCACTGCAGTTGTGAGGATTTGTCCCTGTCATCAGCAGTAGTGGGCAATCACCACAAGGTCTTACCTCAACATGCATACATACTGACCACTCTCACACAATATCAAACACACACCAACCTAACACACACATACCTGCATATTGTGCAGATGCTACAACCTATCCTGCTATTTTGGCCACCTCTGTGCATCTGTGCTCCACTGGTATTATACCTACACATACATGTTACTACATTTCTACATATGGTTGTGGGGGGGCACACCTGACTGTTACGACGTGTGTACATCAGATTTTGGGGGGGTACACCAGGCCATTACTACATTTCTAAATAGGTTTGAGGGGCACACCTGATTGTTACTACATTTCTAAGTAGGGTTGAGGGGAGCACACCTGACTTTTTCTACATTCCTACACAGGATTATGGGAGGGGGGGCACACCTGACTGTTACTACATTGCTACGCTGGGTTGGAGGAAGGGGCACACTTGACTGTTCCTACATTTCTACATAGAATTGTGGGGGGACAGACCTGACTGTTTCTACATTTCTACACAGGATTGGGGGGCACACCTGACTATTTCTACATTTCTTCACAGGATTGGGGGGGTACACCTGATGGTTTCTGCATTTCTAGACAGGATTGGGAGGGCACACCCCTGACTGTTACTAGATTTCTACACAGGATTGAGGGGCACACCTGACTGTTTTTACATTTCTTCATAGGCTGGGGGGGGGCACACCTGACACTTGTACACATTTGCTATGACTGTACTGGTATGTCAGGTACTCCATTTCATTCTGTATTCTAACCTATCATGCTGACTAGAGGCATATCAGTGTACTACAGGTCTTAGCTTTGATTGACCGACATATTAGTTTCTGACTTCCTACCCTTCAGAATTAACATTCCACTTCCTGACCTGCTGTAGTCTGTCTGTGTAAGCCTGTGGGTGGGGTTACCCATAGGCATCATTCAAAGGCCGTAGCACAGCCTTTATTTCTGCTTGTCTACACCTGTCCTGCTGGCTGAGACTGTTGCTGGGTATGTGAACCTCCCTGTCTGACATGTGTGAGTCATATGGACACACATGTGGTCCAGCACATTTCCTGCAGTGGGTTTTGTCACCCTGTGTGGTACTGGCTACTATGGTGACACCAGTATTTGTTACAGATCACATGGTGCCACTATAGGTGTCTACTATCTGCTGGCATACCATTCAGCCACCCGATTCCCTTGCATGCTCACATCCATACCATAGATACAGGTGACAACACATTCTACTACATTCAGCAATTGATAGGTTGAGTGACTTACCTTGTGGGTGTCCCAGTATTGAGGGTGGTGCTGCAGGGCTGCCTATGTCGGATGCACATAGTATACTCCCTACACATGGTTGAGCACAGGTAGTGTCATGTTTGGCATCCCTTTTACTGTATGTGACAGTCAAAGAGAGGTGTTATTCCCTGTGTCCCTCCTGTGTCAGTGCATGTGCTATGTGTTGCCTCTTTGCCAAGAAGGCCAGGGCATACTGGGCATGCCTCCTTCTGCCTACTGGGGCAGGCTCAGGTTGTTCCTCCTCCAAGTCACTCTGTGCCTGTGCAGACCTTGGCAATGGTGGAGGGTTGTGTGGGCCTACCCCGTGCTGTTCCTGCTTGAGCTGTTTCCACAAGATCATATTCTGTAGCATGGGACATACGATGACAATTTGTATACATCTAGCTGATGAGTCCTGCAAGGCTCCACTGGATGTGTCCAGGCACCGGAACCATGACTTGAGCATCCCAAACACATGCTTTATTATAATTCTGGTCTGTGCATGTGCCTCATTATGGAGTTCTTGTTCGGGTGTCTGTGCATTTCTGATGGGTGTCATCAGCCACGGTTTCAGTGCGTATCCAGCATCCCCCACTAGGTTACCGTAAGGGATGTCCCCACTGGCAAATCTGTGGTACAGCTGTGTCAGATGCCAGATGTGGGAATTGTGATAGCTTCCAGGGCAGCCAGCACACACATTCATTATCATGCCCTGGCATCACACACAACCTGGCAGTTGATGGAGGGGAAGCCCTTGCAGTTGATGTAGACCCTACCCTGCTCACCGGGTTGTGCTTTTATGCATATGTGCATGCAGTCTATAGCACCCACTACCTCAGGGTATTCTGCTATTCGGTGGAACAGTTGGATATTGCTGGCCAATGCCTCACGGGTGTTGTGGAAATATACGTGCTCACCTGCATGTGCTGACATGGCATCCAGGAAATGGTGGAGTACCCTGAATGTTGATGCCTGTGAGATCCCCATCATATCCCCAGTTGGCCTTTGGAAGGTACCTGTAGCTAGTATTTTTAGGCCTACACATACCTCGGTATCCACTGGGAGTGTTCCCCTCTGTTATTTCTGTGTGTCGTGCATGGCCGGCGAAGCTCAACAATTTGCTGTAGGAGGTCCTTGTCCACCCTTTTGCGCTCCACTATCTCCAGCTCATGTAGCCCCTGGTAGGTTACTCTGGGTCTGTACACTCTTCTCTGTCTCCTCACTGTTTGTTGGTTGACAGCATTCACATCCTCACTACCCTCAGCCTTTTCCACAAGTTGTTGTATGATAGCTATTGCAGCCCCTATCATTTTGTTGTTTTGTTTGTTAAAACTTCCCCACTTGTGTACACCAGTGGTGTAGAGTATGGGATAAACCAGAGGCGAAGGTGTTTGCATAGTTTATAGTAGTGTTCTGGGCTGGGCTGGTCTGCTGCCTGTGTAATTGGCTGATTCTGATACATTTCACCTGCCAGCTTGCTAGTTCTCCTAGATTACCTTCCTACTGGTGTTTTCCCTTCCCATTGCCTTCCTGTTTAAGCCTGGGGACACACCACACAAACACAGTGCTCAAATGTGCACAGAGCTGCTATTTCCTGGTTTACTATTTTTTTCCTTTAAAACCCGGTGCGCAGTGAGCACACCCACTTAGGCAATGTAAAGAGTGCTAGGCAGCCTCAGACACACCCCCTTGCCTAGCTGTGCTAAGCTAGGAGGAAACCTGAGCCACAGGGCTCCAATCCACTTACAGTATGTCTGACATCCCCCTATGATGTCCGCTAACTCCTAGGTTTGCACCAAGCTATTTCTGCTCTTACTCTGTTGGGAGCTGACTAGCATGCAGGGGAAATCTGGGATTCACTATCATTCCCCTCATTTGCATAGGATTGTCTGCTAATGCATAGTTATATGTCTCACACTGAGCCTCCCCCCTTAGCATCTACTATTCACTGGCCATGTTGTCTTCTGCCTGCCATTGACTATAATGGCAGAATAGTTAGTTTAGTTAGAATGCTTATTTTAGGTTTATTTTCCTATTTGCCCTCGGATCCCATTTGTGCTCCGCTGCCCTATGCTTAAATAGCTGAGATTGGCTAAAAAAAATAAAAGTTGATTTTTTTTTGTCAACTGTTTGGCCATTGGCATGCTTTCTAAATGATATCCACCCTTTATTTGGAGCTGTCCTGGATCCATTTTGGAATACACTAGTCCTTCATGGCCAGTTTCCAGCTTCCTGGATTGCAAATGCACCTCATTTGCATGGATTTCTCCTGCAAATGGGGTAATTTGCATACATTGTAATTGCATACAAAACATTGTTTTGTGTTACGTTGTTTCAGAAGCTCGACCTTCTGAAAGGGAAAAAAAAACAATGTAACACAAAACAATGTTTCTGCAGGGGGGAAAGCCCCCCTGCACCCCCTACTCCCACTGCTACTTATTTATACCAACTCTGAGATTGCACTACAGCGCAGAAAGGGAAATCTCCCGTTCTGTGATGTATGCCTATCCCCATTCAGACGGTCGAGCTTCTGAAATTTTGAACATATGGTCTCGACCATATAAATTTTGATATTTCAGCTGTTCAACTTTCTGAAGGGGAACCATATTTATATGGATCTAGGACTCTCCACTGAATACATGTTTCACCGAAACGTAAACTACCGAACACACTTTTGTGAAAAAAAAGACTACTCATGTTTATGCAGGGGGCAAGCCCCCCTGCACCCCCCCATTTTAATATTCCCACTCTGAGATCGCACTACAGTGAGGAAAAGGAAATATTCCCTTATTCCTACTGCACTGCAATCTAAGCAACAGTTTATTTAGTTGTACAATCTACACCGCATGTTGATTTACAACTAAACCTACATGCAAACAACTATTTGCTTACTTACCTTCTGGCAAAAGTGCATTCTCGATAAATGTACTTTTGCAAAAGTGTGTTCGGTAGTTTACATTTCAGTGAAATGTGTGTTCGATGGAGAGTCCTAGATCCATATATATATATATATATATATATATATATATATATATATACACACACACACACACACACACACACACACACACACACACACACACACACACACACACACACACACGTATAGTTCCATCTAGAAACTCAACATTACAAACTCTGAACTTCCTGCGGGTTGCCAGATCTAACAATAGCTATGGGGACTCACTACATGGTGTCTGTCTTTTTATCTGTTGAACACATTCCTCCCCAATAACAAATACAACTAAGTCTCATATTTATTCTGAAAAAATAAATGGATATTTAACCTCCAGCTGGGTATAGTACTATAACTCATACTTGCAAGTATTTAACATCATACCCTTATAGCATTTTACTTTCTATCATCATGTTCATAGGTTCATAGGTATGTACTAGACTTACAACCACAATTGCCTTTTTAATCCTAGCCATGCATCCCAAATATCTGACAAGTTCTGGTACCCTTGATAAGTGGAAACAGGGAATCAGGGAGATTAAATATTTACAAGCATGGACTTGAGAGGTGACCCATTTACAGTCTGCCTGTGTTTAATAGAGACATAGGTACCAAACCAGGGATGAATTTCCTGTTTCCTATAAAATTGTCCATGTTACACTTGAATTGGGTTAGGTGGGAACTTTGCTTCACACGGATGGGGAGCCTGTTCCAGAAAAGATGTAGTCTCTGGTTTACATACTTGTCTCTTCAGCAGCTCCAATTTATGTCACAGGCAAGGTGAGTAATTCTGGTGTTGTTTGTTTTGTGGATATGCAGTAGGTCCATCAGAGTGGGGTCTGACAATGCCCTGTATGCCAGACATAGATCTCCCCTCAAAGGCCTGTAGGAGACAAAATACAGGGATAGGGCCTTGAGGTGGTCTGCATAGGACATTTTACTTATGCCCTGTATTCTTTTAGTGAGGAGCCTCTGTGGACATTCCAGTTGTTGGATATGCCTGGTGAGGTACATACCAAGGGGGGAATTGTACTGAATGATAGGTTTGATGAATGCCAAATACAGTGGAACAATGACTTCCTTGGACCTAGATGCCATACATTTGATTACAAGTTGCATAAAATAGAATGATTTCCTCACTAATGTAGGCATGTGATGGCCAAAGGATAGATTATTGTCTATGTGTAGCTGTAAGTCCCCGACTACTGGGTCAATTCATAGGGTTGTCTTCTCAATATGATACTAACTATGGGTGAATGACTTCCCAAAGGATACTGTTATGCATTTCTTGGCATTTACTTTTAGTCCATGGCTGTAACACAAGTTATCTACCTGTGTCAACCCTTCCTAGAGAATATTAATGTTGCTGGGGGATTCTATGACTGCTTCTAGTTTGCAATCATCTGCAAATTTTGTCAGCCAGAGGCCCATGGCATTGGCCTTGACATCAGTGAAGTAAATGACAAAAAGGAGCAGTCCCAGGACCAATCCATGAGGGACTCCACTTGTGACCTGCATCTTTGTAGAGGTTGACTCCCCAATTTTAACTTCCTGGGTCCTGTGTGTGAGACAGCTGGCTATCCAATGAATGACATAAGGATTTTTATCTAAAGTCTTGAGTTTATCAACAATGCTAGAGTTGGGTATTGTGTCAAATGCCTTGGCCAGATCAAGGTAGGCAGTATGAATTGCTCTGCTCTCATCCATTGTTTTGGTGACTTTCTCAAATAAATCCACCAGGATGGTTAGGCATGACCTGCTCTTGATGCAACCAGAATGGGTTGTGTCCAGTGTTTGGAGATTTCCTATGTCCAATCATTTCCATCATAATTCTTTCCATGGCTTTGCATATAAGTCTAATGAGACTTATGTGCCTGTAGATTCTGGGGTCTGTAGATGGCTCACCTTTGTGCAGAAGGATGACTGTTGCTGTTCTCCATTTTTGAGGCAAAAAGCCTGTTTGGAGGCCACAGTTAAATAGCAATTCCAGAGGGCCTGATAGGTCATGTTTTATGCCATTTAGAAAGCATCCTTGGATATTGTCTGGGTCCATTGATGCTGTGTCCTTGGCCTTAGAGAGAGCATTGTGGGCCTACTCCTCAGTGTTAGTAGGGGGAGTTATATTTCATGATGTTTTCTGAGGGGGGATTAAGGAGAGAGAGGGTAAAGTTAGAGCTGGATTTGTCTGCTACCAAGTTTGCTATATCTTCTGATTCAGTGTAGATTTCTCCATTAACAATGAGCTCTGCACATTTCTGTATGGCATTTGAGGCTGCAGACATAGTATATATATTCATATTCATATTCATATTCTAAATGTAGGATCATAGGTTCATAGGTGTGTACTAGGCTACTGGCCACTGGAGCCTTTTTTAAGCCTAGCCATGCATCCCAAATTTTTGACAAGTTCTGGTATCCTTGGTAGTGTAAGCAAGGACTTTGGAGATTAAATATTTACAAGTAGAGGCCTGGGAAATGAATCATTTACTGGATGCTTCTATTCATTAGAGACACAAGTGCCAAACCAGGGATGAATTTCCAGTTCCTCATCCAGTTTGCCAAGTTACACTTGAATTGAGTTAGGGAAGAACTCTTCTTCACATGGATGGGGAGCCTGTTTCAGAGAAGGGGTAGTCTGTGGGGTAGATATCTGACTCTCCAGCAGGTCCTATTTATGTCAAAGATAAGCTTTAAACCTTTAGATCAGGTAATTCTGGTGCTGCTTGTTTTGTAGATATGCAAGAGTTCAATCAGAGTGGGGTCTGATGATACCGTGTTTGCCAGGCATGGATCTCTTCTCAACAGCCTGTAGGAAACAGAATACAGAGATAGGAATTTGAGTTAGCTTGCATAGGATGTTATTTATACTATCTATTTTTTATTGGGTAACATTTGTGGACATTCCAGTTGTTGGAAGTGCCTGGTTAGGTACATACCAAAGAGGGCATTGTACCCAATGATCAGTACAATGAGTGCCAAATGGAGTGGAAAAATGACCTCTTTAAACCTAGATGCCATACATAGAATGCCATCCTCACTACCATTGATACATGATAGACAAAGGCTAGGTTGCTGTCAATATGTATCACTATGTCCCTGACAAATGGGTCAACTCTTAGGGAAGTGTGTCAGTATGGTAGTTACCAGAGACGGTTGACTTCCCAAAGGATAGAAATGCATTTCTTGGTATTTAGTTTTAGTTCATGGCTCCAACACCAGTTATTTGTCTCTCAGCCCTTCTTGGAGAACATTAGTTTTGGTCAGGGATTCTATGACTGCTCCTTAATCTCCAATATTCTGCAAATTTGGTCAGCCAGAGGCCCTTGACATTAGCTTGAATTCAGAAAATTAGATTTTAAAAAGGATTAGTCCCAGGACAGATCCCTGAGGGATTCCACTGGTGACTGGCCTATTTGTACAGATGGACTCCACAACTCTAACTTCCTAGGTCCTGTCTGTGAGCCAGTTGGCTATTCAATGGGTGACACAAGGGTTTATACCTTACCTCTTTTGTTTGTCAACAATGCCTGAATGGGGTATTGTGTCAATTGCCTTGGCCAGATCAAGGTAGGCAGCGTGGACTGTTTTGCCCTAGTCCATTGCTTTTGTGATCTCAAAGAAGTCCACCAGGTTGACTAGACATGACCCGCTCTTGAGGAAAGCAAACTGGATTTATGCAGGTGTATAGAGGTTTCATATGTCATTACCAATCATTTCCATTATAATGCTTTTCATGGCTTTGCATATGAAACTATTAAGGCTTATTAGTCTGTGGTTTCCAGGGTCTGTAAATGGCCTGACTTTGTCCAGAGGGATTATGGTTGTCATTCTCCATTCATGAGGCACAAAGTCCATTTTGAGGATATGGTTAAATAGTGATTCCAGATTCCCTGATAGGTCATGTTTTATGCTATTTAGAATGCAACCTGTGATATTGTTAGGGCCCATCAATTGAGTATTCTTGGCCTTAGAGATAGCATTGAAGACCTGTTCCACAGTGATAGCTGGATGAGTTATATTTGATGGTATTGCCTGAGGGGAGGCTGGTTGGGAAGAGGGTGTAAAGTCAGAGCTGAATTTGCCTGCCAGTAGGTTTGCTATATCTGTATAGGTGGCTTCATTAACAATGAGCTCTGTACACAATTGTATATTGCCTTTGAGGTTTCGGGCATAACTAAAGAAAGCCTTGTGGTTGTTCTTGCTTGGGAGACCAGGTTTACTTCACATTTTGTTTTGATAGACATTATTTGTCCTCTGAGTTGTTTATTTAGTATGATTACAGTACTTTTATCCTGCTGGATTCTGCACCTCTTCACTTTTGCCATGATACAGCATATTTCTGTTGTGATTCCACCAGGGTAGTTTTTTTTTTTTTTAGTTAGTTCTGCATTTATTCCTGGTGAGTACAGCTGACAGCTATTAACATGGTTTATAGAGTTTATGTGAAGAGTTCCACACAGGCAGCAATGTTTTAAGGGTTAAGGGTGCTTGGAATTTTTCTGGTTATCACTTAATTGTAGAAAGTTAGCCTTAGAGTAGTTCCTGAACATTTCAAGGCTAGCTGAGGTTCTGGGTTTGATTTTTTTTCTTCAAAAGGCAGCATTTTGTGCCTGACCTTACCAGACAGGACATTACATTGGAGGGGGGGGGGTGCAGTGCTGTACCATATGAGTGAGGACCAGATCCAGTATTTCTGTGCCCTTAGTTGGCATATTGACAATCAGGTCCAGAGAGTTTGTGTTTACAAAATCCAGGAATATCTGTACCTTCATGTTTGGTGTTGTATATGGCAGTTTGTTAATAGCATGGTAGTTTAAGTCACCCAGGAATATGGTATTGGGTTGGATGGTGAGTGTCTCCAGTAAGCTTAAATATGTGTTATGGGTTTCCTGGGTAATAGAGAAGAACCTGTAGCTTGCAAGGAAGTGGTATAGGATTTTCCCTATGATAATTTGAATGTGAAGAAGCTCACATACATTGTGCTGTTTGACCAGCCTTGGTGTATATTTATTTTTCAATGTAAATAGAGATATCTCCACCTTTAGTCCATTTCTATATAGTAGCTGGTCTAAATGCATGGAAGCCATTATAGCCTTGCATAGCTGGGGTCCACAACCTTGCTCAGCCTCCACCCGGTCCTGCAGAACCCGGGATTAAACACCTGACCGTGATGCACGTCTCCCCACGTGCATTATCCAGAATATATACCTTTCACATGTTCCCATTAAGCTTCCCCATAGCCATCTTCCAAATAGTACATGTCCACAAATTGTATACCCCATCTAAGTTCCTCTTTGTAACGATGCACAAAACCCCTGTATACAAATGGTACAGGTCCCTCCTGGATGCGGTTGTTCATATACATGGCCATGTATAACTCCAGATATGTAGTCATATATCTATAAATGTACATACTTATATTCGCATAGCCACACATCACACATACATGCATATAAGTAGTTGTCAAGTATGTGTCCTATTCATAAATATGTATACTTGCAAATGTATACATATGCCTCTCAGAAACATATGAACATTAACATGTACTATACATATGTACACCAACCGTCACATTTGTTGCCAGTAGTGTAGAATGCCTGTAGTAAAGTCATATATCCTAATTACCATCCATACAGAATGTATCACGGATGGTTTAGTGGTAAAACCAGTGACTATGGTGTTTCTGTTCCTGGGTCCAAGCCATGCAAGGGCTGCTAATTTTATATGATGCCCAGAATAATGACAGTCAGATATAGGGTGATTAAGGCACTTTCAAGCAGATGTAAGCAGGTATATGCGACGGTAAGTGTCGGTCATAAAATAGTATGGGAAATGTAAATAAGCATGTAGGTGTATATGCATGTGTATGTACAGACAGATATATATATATATATACATACACATATATATATATATATATATATATATATATATATATATATATATCCATGTAGAATGAACATGGTCACAATAAAGCAGTCATAACAAATGTGAAAGGAAACAGCAGCAGAGCCCCCCGTATTATTTAGTGCTGTCATAGCAAGCTGCCCAAAGGTGAGCAAATCTCCAACCACAGATAGAATGCTAACAGTGGAACTAATTTTGTCCACGTGCTAAGTCTGACTTTCAAACAGATACTGGGCAGTCCAAGTCACCATTCGGATGAGCTAAAAACACCCTGCCCATTATATGAAAGTATGTCCCAGGACTATAAGCTTGGGATGTCTGAATATACTCTGAGTGAGCCAACATACGGGATGTGTATAGAGCAGTAGGGAGTGGCGCATGTGTAGTGGTGTGGTTTATTTCTGACCATAGAATGGATGACTACTGTGTTAGTAATGTTTTGCTGTGTTTGTTCTGGTAACTATGAATCATGGGTATACATGCAAATGAAGCAGCACAGCAATAGTGTAGTGGTTAGAGCATCCTACTATTGAGCAGACATTGCCAGTTCGACGGCAGCACACACCATTTATGACATGTAATCCATATACGAGAATATCCTGCTAATTTTATGCCGTATAACGATAATACCATTGAAATGTGAACTGGGGTGACATATCACAGTAAGAATGCAGAAGGTGTTTGCGTGATGGGAAACGGTGGTTAAACGGAAAACCACTGCTGAAAAGATTTGTACTCACCCTTTGTCCAGTGGCCCTTGTTCTGCCCAACAACACAATAAACCGCCTCGGCCAGGCTCGATGCCAGGACCCTACACATCACAATCAATGTGATTTACCACTAAGCCACGGCAGTTATACCTAACTCTGATGTTATCACAAACATAGCAGATAGCACAGTCATTCAACAGTATGATCAAAGTAATTAATCATGCAGATGTATATGCATGAGTACACACACACACACACACACACATATATATATATATATATATATATATATATATATATATATATATTTATATATATCTACAGAACGAACATGGGCACAAGAAAGCATTCATAACGAATGAGAAGGAAAACAGCAGCGGAACACCTGTATTATCTAGTGCTTGACATATAAAGCTGGCCAGAGGTGAGCAAACCCCCTGTGTCTCTAACCACAGGTAAGATGCTAACAGTGGAACTAACTTTGTCCACGTGCTAAGTCTGACTTTCAAACAGGTACAGGGCAGTCCCCAGTCCCCAGTCCCCAGTCCCCAGTCCCCAGTCCCCAGTCCCCAGTCCCCAGTCCCCAGTCCCCAGTCGGACAAACCTAAAACCAGATGACCATATAAACACCCTGACCATCATATGTACGTATGTGCCAGGACTATAGGCTTGGGAAGTCTGAATATACTTGGAGTGAGTCAACATGCGGGACGTGTCCAGAGCAGTAGGGAATGGTGCATATGTAGTGGTACGGTTTTCCTAACTAGAGAATGGATGCCTGCTGTGTTAGTGAAGTGTTGAGGTGTGTGTTCGGATAACTATGAACCATGGGTATACATATAAATGAAGCAGCATACCAATAGTGTAGTGGTTAGAGCATCTGCCTAACGAACAGGTATTCACGGTTCAAGTTCGACTGTAGCACATATCATTTTCCATGTGGAATGAGTGTCGTTCTGCCGTAAAACCGACATAATAACATGTAAAAGTTAACTTGAGTATCACATGGGATTTTTAACCAGATCCTTTCAATCAAAGTGGTACTGTCATAGTGAATAAGGCACAAGTATGCACAAATAAGTGGCAGTAAACATATATAACAAACAGTAAGCATATACGAGTGCGCTTGCACAGGTGTAAGCAGTGCCCGGCATAGGAAATGTATATGTGTATGTACAGATGTAATATATATACACACACACACACACACACACACACACATATATATATATATATATATATATATATATATATATATATATATATATATATATATATATATATATATATATATATATATATATATATATAAAACGAATGAACGTCGTAACAATAAAGCATAGACAAGGGATGAGAAGGGAATCAACAGCAACTATAGTATCATAGAGTGCTGTCAGCATATGCCATATCACGCTGGCCAGGAGTGAGCAAAGCACTGCTACTCACACCACAGGCAGGATACTACCAGTGGGAGTAACATAGTTGAATTGCTAAGTCTACTTTACACACAGACAAAAGGTAGTCCCTACTGGGACTATCCAAAAATTATATAGAGCGTTTAGGCTTCCAACCATTACACAAGCAAGGGCAGGTATGTTCAAAGACTAAATGGTGGGAGAGCCTGAGAATACACGAGGCGGGACAACATATGTGTAGGGCCCCTAATGCTCTGGAGAGGGCAATGTTTGGAGGTGTGTCATGGCTGCGATAACAAGTGGATAATGGAAGTTACACGTGTAAGTTGAACACGGGTGGGGTGGAGGAACTATGGGTATGAAATTATGAATCCAGGCGTGTCAGAGTTGGATGGCCCAGTTCTAATTGGACCGCCCAGTGGAGGTCAGTGAGTTCATTATAGGTATATATGCATACACACATGCAGATCTCAATATGTAGAAGTACATTCTCCATAACACATGCATTCCATTTGTAGACATAAAAAATGTGCACATACAGACATTGACAGTAGATGGATTAATAGGCTGTGCAGAAGAGGGAAGGGACGAAACTGCTAGAAAGCAGAGGTGTGTACAGTGTCCAAAGTCAGTGCTGTGCTGACGATAATCACATGTGAGGGCTTCCCCACACATGGAATTATTCCCGTGATCTGCCCACTACGGCAACGCCAAGTACTAAACCGGTCTAATTGTAAAAGTAATATGCTGAACATGTACATAATTAGGCTCCCATGTGTAACGTGTGCGATACCACATAGTCATAGGTATTAATGAATTGTAGTGTCATGTTAACGAGAGTAAGGATGTAATAAAGTATAGAGTCTAATCTTGCCATAAACACATGCGTGTTCCATGTGGGGCAACCCGATAATTGCGAATAGTATACCTTTGGTCGCTCATGTCACCAATGTTTGTGGACTAAACGTATGGGAGGTCTGAGGATACGTGGAGTAAGTAAACTGAAGGGATGGCTCTATAGGAGGAGGGAGCGGCCAGTGTGTAGTGGTGTCGATATATCACGAATCTGACAGGAGAATGGATGACAGCAGTGTTAGGGAGGTATTGGGGTGTGTTTGGGGAACCAGGAGCCATAGGTATATGGGTATATATGCATATGGAGCAGCACAGCAATAGTGCATTCGTTAGAGCAACCCCCTAATGAACAGACATTCTTGTACTGAATCACAGTGCATCACATCCCAATTACCATTGGTAATCCGTACATGAACATATTGCAACATCTGTCCGCTGTATAACCTGCTAAATATTGATTACAAGATAACTGAAGTGAAATGTCAATGTCATAATGAATAAGGCACTAGTATGCAGGTGAAGCATATATAAACACCATTGCACATGTGTAAGTGCGTATGCGCAGGGTAGTGGGGTATGTATTGGTTTGCACCACACACACACACACACACACACACACACACATATATATATATATATATATATATATATATATATATATATATATATATATATATATGTATTGGAGACATACATATACATATATAAATATATATATATATATATTTATATATATATATATATATATATATATATATATATATATATATATATATACATATATGTGCATATATACATACATATACATATATATATATATATATATATATATATATATATATATATATATATATGTGTGTGTGTGTGTGTGTGTGTGTGTGTGTGTGTGTGTGTGTGTGCGCGTAGATATACAGAAATATACAGCTATGATAGGAAAAAGCACACAGGAAGGACATATGTTCACAGGTTATGCCAATGGATGTGAGGAGCCCAGGCAAGAAACATGAAACACACAGCATGCCCTTCCACCCCCCCCCCCAGTCAGACACGGGATACATGCACGCAATCAATGTAAAGTGTCCACTGCTCCCCAGACCACAGGCAGGATAAGACCGGGGGGGTCCACAGTGCACCCGTAGATTCTAATCATGGAACACAGACTGGAGCGTCCCTTGCGGGACACCCCAATAATTGCCCAAACCAAAAGAAGGTGATAGACCTGCCATTTTGTCCATGGTGTATACAGACTCGGAATACATGGGTGGGTAACCCTCATGACCCACGGGCCGAGACAATTGTATGAAATTGGTCCCATGAAGTGAGAGTGGTCAGCGTGTAGTGGTGAGTCCAGAACAGACCAGGTCCCAGAGTAAGGATGGGTGTTGTTGAGGAGGCGAGGGTGGGGGAACTATGGGTAGCTACTTATGGGTCTAGGTGTACAGGTGTTGGCTGATGTGGGCCAATATGTACAGCCCTAGGGATGTAAGCGAATGTGTTCATTGGGCAGAGGCGTCACCCAACATATAGTGTAATCTGTATGGCAAGGAACAGAATAACCAAATGTAGACATATATATGTAGAGGTATGTGTGTGTATATCTACCCATAGCAACATAGAGATATGTGGGTGGCTGCAGTGGTGCAGTGGTTAGCATTGCCACCTCATAGCAAGAGGTTCTCTGGTTCAATCCTCTGCTGGGCTGCCTTCTGTGCGGAGTCTGCATGTCCTCCCTGTGGTCACGTGGGTTTCCTCCCACATCCCAAATACATGCTGTAGGTGGATTGGACACTCCAAATTGACCCTAGGTGTGAGTGGGTGCGTGTGTGTGTGTGTGTGTGTGTGCCTTCTGTGGAAGGTTGGGCATCGGGCTGGCAACTCGACACTGTAAAACTCCACTGCCAATCATGAGCAGACAGGTGATCCGCTGTGGTGACCCCTAACTGGGAAAAGCCAAAAGAAGAAGAAGCGACATAGAGAAATACCTCTCCCTCACCGTAGTACGAATATATACATACAGAGAAAGAATACAGATACATACCCACATATAAATATATACATATGCAGACAACCATAGACCCATATGTCATTAGATTTTATATATATACATACATATATATATATATATATATATATATATATATATATATATATATATACATATATATATATATAATATATATATATATATACAGCAAGATATAAATATACATGTATGCTTACATATGCAGATATATTTGTATATATTAATGTAAATATATATATACAGCAAGATATAAATATACATGTATGCTTACATATGCAGATATATTTGTATATATTAATGTAACTATATATATATATATATATATATATATATATATATATATATATATATATATATATATATGTGTGTGTTACAGTAAATATACACGTATATAGCTAGGATATGATACAGCAGTTACGAGTAACATATGTTCACAGGCCATGCATATGGTGGTGGGAGGTCCAATAAACAAATGTGTAACATGTAGCATCACCCCCCCATCCCCCCAGCTAGGCCGCTGAGACATACAGGCACGCAATAAAGGTAAACATACCACTGCTTCCCAGACCACTGGCAGGATACTAGCAGTAGGAGAGACCTGCAAGGTCTAAACTTGAAACATAGACATCGATGTCCTTTGTGGGACACCAAAAATTAATAATCGGAGCCAGTCCTGGTAATGAATTATCAAACCAGGCTGCAGATGTACACGGGCCAGTAGACTGTGCAAGCCTGATAACCCATGGGTCAATACAATGTACAAAATGTGTCCCAACACAGGGAGAGTGGGCAGTGTGTACTGGTGTGTTTATACCCCACCTGCACCCACAGTAAGGATGAGTACTGTAGAGGAATGGCAGGTGGGGGAACTATGTGTATGCGATTATGGGCCTAGGTGTGCAGGTGTTGGCTGGCAGAGCCATATTAGAACCACCCCAGGGATGTAAGTAATATTCCGATATGGGCATAGCTGATGCCCATACTTCCCATCCCCTAACAGCACATCCACTGGATAGTCTGTGAACCATTGGGGAAACACATAGGGACCATACCATTGAACTGTCCCCGATTATCAGGGACGTCCCTGATTTTGACTCAGATTCCAACTCTGTCCCACCTAAACCCTCTTAGAATTAGTGATTATAGGAGGAAAGGTGGTGGATTACACATAAAGAATAACGACAACAATTAAGAGTCATAAACAGCATGTTCCTCAGACAATGTGCATGAATACATATACTCTGAGTCTGTCAATGTGTCAGGTTAATAGCACCAATAATTTAAATGTGTCTCTGATGTTGTTATGCAGTGTCCCTGATTCAGTCTTCATTTTTCCCCAATTGTATGAGAGGTCTGATAGGGACAGAAAGCACATATTCCGCTCACTACCTTAGAAAGAAGATAGAATAATAGGTATGCAGTAGCATGACTCGGCTGATGGATGTTGGTCCCAAAACCCAATTACTTGTCTGTATTGAAGAGTCTCAGTTCCCAGGTATCAGCCAGATGGGTGCACATTATAAGAGGAACACACAAATAATATGAATGAAACACTGGACAGGCTGCTGATTCTGTACAGTCAAACGACATGCCATCGCCTAATGGGCAGCCATTCCTGATACTGTAGGTATGTAATCTGATGTAATAGGCATCACAAGGTAATATTGTGGTACTCGCTCCCACCCAGGGGTGTGAGTGTCAGATGCAAGCACCAATGTCAGTGCATTTGCAAGTGCGGGAGCGAGTGGGTGTAAGCCTGTTTGGCCACCAGTATGTGAGTATTACACTGGTAAAACAATTTAGAGGCTAACTGAGTGTAAGAAGCTGTAACCAGAGGTTAGTATTGCTTAACACCGTGCAAACTCACACACACCCGCTCACAACTGCTTTAATGTGCCTTAATCCCCACGTATCCAATGGCCTTGTTCTGCCCTGCAACAAAATAAACAGCCTCTGCAAGGCTCAGAACCAGGACCCTGCACACACAGATAATGTGATTTACCAATACGCCATGGCAGATATACAGACATCGTCCACTACCACAAACATATCATACAGTGCAGTCATTCAACAGTATAGGAATGTATCCCATCATGTAGATGTATGTGCGAGTGTTTATGTTCAGCATATAGGTACATACATATATAGAGATATATCAGGAACATACAATGTGGCAACAAAGCATTACAAACAAATGAAAAGGGAAACACCAGCGACGCCTGTATTATGTAGTGGTGTTGTCCTATGTAATATCAAGACTCCCTCAGACAGACATGTGTCATTTATACACACAAACAGCTGTACATTGGCCGTATACATCACTCTGTGCATGTAATGTACATTAACACAACAGTACCTGTCCAATCATTATGTGAGAACAGTATTCTTGCAAGGTGCTGTGTGCAACATTGTCATCATGATAAAGGTAAATGGGGTAACCATAGTGGGACTGGTAGTGTTGTGTGTACCTGGACAATTTAGGAGTGATGTCCATACCAGGATCGTGTGCCTGAGGGAAAGGGGTGAGGATAACAGGAGTATGTTGTGATGCGTATTACAAGGGTTACATGTGTCCAGTGGGCACGTGTGTGAAATGGACAGCTGTGTATAGGGCAAATGTTGTCCTAGGAACCAATTGGCCTTATGTTTCTGTAGGGTGAGAGTGGGATGTGGGGGAAGGAGAGTAGGTATGCCCGTGGAGGATAGGTAGGGTAGGATCACAGACAAGACAGCATACAGGGTCGGTTTATGACACATGTGGAAGGATACACCTCAGACGGAGATGGGTGTTCGGCATTCACAAGCCCATGGGAACAGTGGGATGGAGGTCCCCAGCCATGGGCAGCCGCCACTGCACTAAAACAGCTGCAAAGGAGGCAGTGCTGCGGGATGTCCAGGAGGGGCAGCCTTACCCTGTAAATGTGACACTCCACCCTTCAGCTTGCATGTCTGGCTTCGGAACCCCTTATTGAGCCCCCAACGCACCACATCTGGGACCGCACGACAGCAGACATGTTCCTGTCTGGCTCTGCTCTCAGGGGGGGAAATGCCCCATCCTCAGTGGTGGTGCAGAGCCAACAGAGGTTGAGGTCCAAGGTTGGGCCCCAGATGTGCTGGTGCCCGGTGCCATGGTCAGCTGAAGTGGGACAGGAGGTTCTGCTGGGACCTCCCAACCCATACAGCCTATGGTGCTGCAGTTTCAACACAGATAAGGCTTAGTAATAGACAACAGCATTCAGGATTACTTACAACAGTATGCATAGATATGACCATCAACCCAACACAACAGATGGTATACATTTGCAGAGGGAGCACAACACATGCATATATACTGCATGACATCTGTACAATGTATAGAAGACGTGTGACTGCAGCTATGAACAGTTGCCCATTATTGGCTTGCCACTGGGAACCCCAGACAGTGTCTGTCATACCAGTTTCATGTGACATATGACCAGTCAGGGATGCAATTGCAGTAACACATCCCTATCACCATGTACTGTCTGCAATTCTCACATTATGCTCCTGCTGTGCACAGATGTGTGCTCAGTGTGTAACACAGGAAAGAAATGGTTCCACACGCTGACCACTCCACAGATGGCCCTACAGATAGGGGTCCCTCACAAACAGAGCACTGTCATGTCTGTTTTAAAACATGCAGAATAGCCATTACCACACACATGTCAAACAGGCAGTAGACTCAATGCAGCATAGCTACACTTACATGCTGTAGTCATGTCTGGCACATCACCCTCCTGTCTTTAGGCTATTTTCCACTGTGTATGATGTTTGAGGAACATCCATATATCATCTGCAATGCCATTTCAGAACACCACATCCAGGTACCACTCACAGCGACTGTCATGGCCAAACACCAACATGATGTTCCTAGATAATGTACTGTGTTTATCATGCAAATGGCTATGGGAACATCATCACAGCTGTTCCACATGCAATCAGCTAGAGGAGGACTGCAATAGGTACAGAGGCCATCACCTGATCATGCCCATTACATACAACACACATGCTGCTGCTGAGCAGGTGTACACCTCCACATCCACCAGAGAGTGTGTGGGAGGGACAGACAAAGTACATCAGAGAAGGGCTTGGAGACTAAACCCTAAGCATCATCTGCCACATGCCTACCAGTACAGGGGTCAAACCCCTGACTTACTAGTCATTACTATTACATGTGCATGCAGTTACTACATGTGCCACAAAGCTGACATGTTGCTGTGCTGTAAGAACATATATGTGTGTTGGTGAGAGACATCTGCAACAGAGATATAGTAGATATACATTAAGTGTAGCACACATGGCTGTCCATGTGAATGGATGCAATTGTCACCACAACAACACTCTCTAATGGACTCACATTAACACTCTTTGCCAGGGCCACAAATACACTCCCTAACTACTTAGTTTGCCATACTGCAGTAATGCACAGGACTACATGCACCACAGGGGATATCTGGAGGTTCTATGGGCTAGGGCATGTGAACGTGTGTGACATCTGTTGGTATGTCAATGAGGGTTATACTGGGAGTGACTGTGGTTGGGAGGATCATAACCCACACGCAGACACAAGGTGCCAGTACTGACATGCATGTATGCATTGCTTCATGGGTGTGTAGTGGTTGGCTGTGCAAAATGTCTGTACAAGGCTGGGTGAGGGGTAATCCTTGGCATCGCACCACCCGACAATGGTGTGCAGTGTGGTACAGGGGTGTAGTGTCTGCAATGTCCCACACAGATGGGTATTGCATGAACTGCCCTGACATCCTGGTTACCATTGTGTATGGCCATAGCTTTGCAATGCATGCCATGTCTGTGTTTGATAGTCCTTGACATGGACATTGCCTGGGATGTGCATGTCCCATAATACTGTACAGCAACATGTACAGGTGTACCTGGTTTGACAGGCACATGTTGTGTACACAGACTGTTATCCTCTGATATGCCAATACTGGCCTGGTGTGGCGAAACCTGCTTATAGTCAGCAAGTTGACCCTGTACCTGTACTGATAGCATGATACAGGTATTCCCTGGTGTCAGTGGCATCAGTCCATACAGGGCACATGTGTACGGCATTGTATGGCCTCTGTGGATCACATTTGATGGCACCACATATGTTGCAGGCATCCAGTTAGGAACATAGTGAAGGCACATTGTCCACAATTATGTGCCTATTGTACCGCTGTTCAGGGTGCCATGTCCTCTGCAGCTGACTGCAATCACACCATGCCTACTATATGTCATCAATGTGCATGGTACTAGCAACATAGCAGGATATCCTAGGCAAGTGTGTTTGTGTATGACACATGGGTGCAGGACATATACTGGGTACTAGTATGGTTGCATACTTTGTTCACCAGGCCTTTTGCCAGATGTAGGGGTATGGCTTGCCAACAGTCCTGTGGCTGACTGACATCTGAACTCCTTGTGAGGTGGCCATTATATCATATGATGGACACCATATAGGAAAACTACAAAATCTGCTCCCCAACATGTCCAGTGGTTAGACAATCACAGCCACCTCCACACAGGCTCTGACAGCCAAACACGCACACACTTGCCATGTCCTGTATTCAAACCCCTACCTACCATATCACACTGCAGCAATACGCAATTACGGCATGTGCTACGATGAATACTGGGTTACAGCACACCTTGAGGCATAATTCTAGGTGGGTGACATCATCAGCCTTGCCAAAGTTGAGTATAGGAATTGTATGGAGTGTAGTAGTCTAAAAGCATTGTTTTGTCCTCAAGCAGACAGAGACACACACACACACAACCACACACACAGTTGACACGTCTGGGATTAGAACACTGACCTAACTACTTTATCACACTACAGCATTACGCAGTTACAGAACATGCTACAGAGATTACTGAGTCACAGCACTTCCAGAGGTGTATTTATAGGCGGGTGACATCATCAGCCTTGCCAAAGTTGGGTATAGAAATTGTATGGAGTGTGAGTAGTCTAAAAACATTGTTCTGTCCTCAGGCAGATGGACGCACACACACAGTTGGCAAGTCCCAGATTAGAACACTGACCTACTTTATCACACTACAGCGTTACGCAGTTACAGAACGTGCTACTAAGATTACTGGTTCACAGAACTCCCAGAGGTGTATTTCTAGGTGGGTGACATCATCAGCCTTGCCAAAGTTGGGTATAGGAATTGTATGGAGTGTGAGCAGTCTAAAAGCATTGTTCTGTCCTCAAGCAGATGGAGACACACACACACACACACACACACACACACACACACACACACACACACACACACACACACGCTAGGGATGGGATCGGAACACCTGCCTATCTACAGATCACTATTACAGTGCTACATAGTTGCGAGTCACACCACAGAAACTATACATTTCAAGGTTGTCATTATGACCTTCTAGGAATGTGAACATCAACAGGGATGCTGGCAGTTAAGATGTACATACCTGTGAACCTGTGTGTTTAAAGTAGGAATCCATCCTGAACTGGAGTATGCCCATCTGTGGAATTGATGACTACTATCACTATACAGGGTTACAATGGCCATGCCCATACACGTAGAAGCACATAACCGACACAAGGTGTCACTGGGCATGTTCACACACTTAGTAGCACAGGGATGTTTGGAATGCACTACGTCTCCAACTGCACAAGGTTATACTGGGCATGCTCATACACTTATTAGCACAGGGCTGCTTGGGATGCACTCTGATTCTAAACAAGGAAGGCCACAGTGGCCATGCTATTACAGTTAGATGTAAAGAACATATTGTAATGGGCTGCAGTGTTAGTAGTTGCCATTGTTAGCAGGAACGCTGCTCTACATATATCTGATACCAGTCATCTACACAATGTCTGCTGCTGTTCGTCACCTTAGATGTACTATTCTATACCAAGCACAATACTACCACTCACAGTGATGTCATGCTAGGACTGGCAACTGCTTGACCAACACAATGAGCCAATGTCCTGCTGTAAATACAAGGGTGTCCAGTGTTTGTCATTCTGGGATGACATGACTGAAAGAAGACAGGCCTTTTTCACATATCACATGCATCTGTGATTCAAGGGAGTGGAGATAATACCTAGGTCGCATTTGCCCATATTGTACCATTCCATGGCAAATGTCCTAAACACAGGATAACACCCTGACACCTAGAGGGCAACTGCATTGTATGCTTATACTAACCAGTGCTAGATGTGCAGCTTTCATAATGACAGCTGCACACTGTAGATCCAACAATGGGGAATACTTACATCTGTGCAGTGAGGAACACCTGGCTGAAGGCTCTGTAGTGCACAATAGCACTACCACCATATACCTCAGAACCAGACATGTGGGCCATAACACAGGTACGGACTGCTCCAGGTGGTGGTGTCCCCACATACATAAAGGCCAATCACATGTACTGACCAGTACTCCCACAAAAGGCATCACCAATGAGTCAGGTGCAGGTGACAGTGCAAAAGCTGCATTCTAGGATGTAACCCTTAGACACCACCATGCCCTCGGACCATCAACACACATCCATACATGTGGTATGACATATAATATTACAACACCATGTGACCTTTGACCAGTGGGCTGTACCTAGCTCTACATCAACTGTGCAGAGTACCCATGTACTGGCACAGTTGCAGCATGTGTTATGCAATGCAATGATACCACTGTTTGCAACCAGGTCAGCTGTACACATACCAGGGTCACTTAGTTATTTACAACATTAACAGATGACTGTTGCTGTACACCAGTAAACACCCTCATGTTTGGATATGACATACATGTACCTGCCCTGGATATGTACATGCCACACACATACAGCATATATGTAAATAGCATAGCTGTTGTTGTCCTTTGTGCAGACAGGTGGCTACAGCCATTACACACATGCACATGGAAGGTAGGTCCATGGCTGCTGAATGCTAACAGTACATAAGGTGTGATATCAATGTTGACAGAGGTAACCTTCCCTCTGTACTCATCACCTATGACACCAATCATATCATACAACATTCCATGTGTCATGTATGTCATTAAACATGTCCACCAAATGCAATGCCTACAAACATGCCCAAATGACAGGAATGTAGGAGCTACACACACGTACATGTAGTGGTGAGTGTTCCGATACCATGCGTGTACAGTTGTTGATGTTTGCAGGTGACATGTGTCTTAGTACATCATGCAGTTGCAATGCAACCTCAACATTGCCAACTGTATATGGTGATTTGCTGAAAGTATGGTAAGCTGTACTTCAGGTATGGACAGATGTGTGGAAATAACTAAGTAGTGGGGTATCTTTGCAGATGTATGTTTTCTGAGGACAGCTCACAGGTGTGTCACAAACATTCCTACAATAATCTGTGTAACTGCTAAGCTATGGTTTTGTTAATTGAAGGGGAACACACACAACTTAGACAGCAGTCAGGGTGACACCGAAGGTAAATCACTTGACACCTGCAACATTTAATACCTCCCGTATGCATATATTGTGCATATATCAGCACAGTTGCCAAAGGAAGCATCAGTACACTTTGTAGCGTGTGCAATACTGCTGTAAATCTGTTGCATGAATCATGAGATAGGCAGGTTTTTGATTCACAGTACTGGCATGTGTGGTTGTGTGTGTGTCCATATATGTCACTTATGGTAGTGAATACATCTCAACTGTTACTCACTCTCCTGTACACTGTTGTAGACATCTGTACAGACTGCAATGTAGAAAGCAGGACATAGGCAGGGGTGTGTATCAGGTGTGTGTCAGGTATCTGTATGTGCGTGACATAGTGAATGCCACAGTGTGTGTGTGTGTGTGTGTGTGTGTGTGTGTGTGTGTGTGTGTGTGTGTGTGTGTGTGTGTGTGTGTGTGTGTGTGTATGTATGGCTGTCTGGTCCCTGGAGTGAGGATATATGTTACCATAGTGAACTGATAAGACCCCTCCCCCCATACAGGCAATGAAATCTAGTATCCCTGTTGATGTCCTCGATCTTATGCCATTCTGACTACCTGTACATGTGTAATCTCTGTGGCGCATCATGTAAGTGCACAGTACTGTAATGATGATTTGCACATAGGCAGGGGTCCTCACCTCAACACTAGCAACTGTGTGTGTGTGTGTGTGTGTGTGTGTGTGTGTGTGTGTGTGTGTGTGTGTGTGTGTGTGTGTGTGTGTGTGTTACTGTGTTGGTGAATCCGTGAGTGTGTGGGTGTGTTAATGTGTCTCTGAATACGTGTGTGAATACCTGAGTGTGTGGGTGTATTTGTGTGTTTGCATCCTGTCATGGGAACGTGTATTACTGTTTCCCAATGAGGCAACACGCTTTCCACTGGCCTCTACCCTTGTCATCAGCTAGACCACTCTCTTACCTCCCCACTCCATGTAACTGTACCTGTGATGTCACCCAGTATGGATGTCACGCCTCTAGCTACAGTAGCTTAATATACGTGTTTGGAATGTGAGACTTTCTAACTGTGATGTGGAAGCTACAGAGTGCATGCTGGTATTTTCATACATACCTGTGAGTAGTCCACATTTACATATGGGACACTAACTGCAAAGACTGACATCCACCGGCACATGCAATTAGACCTGAAGGAGGAAGGCAGAACATCAAGACTAACATGCAGTTACTGTTGTTATACATGACACATACTGTTAACAGTACAAAATGCAATCTAAACCTGTAGTACATGGTATGTCAGCTGCCTTTCAACAGTACACAACAATTGTAATCTACAATTATCTTCCTAGTCTGTTCACCCTGTTCATCAGACCATATGAGCATGTCCCTGCACCGATGGTATGGATGACAGGGATATGGCATAGGCATCATCATATGCACAGAGTGATAATATTTGCCAGAGGCCTAGGCTGCACCATTGGATGACATCATGTGTGTGGGTTAGGGCCTCTGATCTCATTGGGTGTGTGTGGATGCTGTGCATGTGTGTGTTGCGGTGCCCTACATATGTTTCTGGTGTGTGCATGTATGTATGTGCACAGTTCTCGCATGTGTCTTACCTACACAGGGGTATTATTGACAGCTGTGGACTGTACAGGCCAGATTTTACAGTTCACGGTGTCCAGCCATGGTCACGTGACCTGTGCATACCAGGGGGTTGCACGGGCACTACCAGGCAGAGGTGCAGATTGGGTACTGTCTGATGACACATGTCCACTGGAACCATGTCTCTGTTGGGACCATCCAGGGCCACGTGCACATGGCCTGCTGTGTCCTGGTGTGGATAGCACAGCACCAACTGCACTGCTGCTGCTACCACCACTATGGGAGTAGGCATGCGAGGTAGCTCGTTCACGTAGACCTGAAACAGGTGATGTAGCTGGCCTACGTACACATGCCTGACTTCTCACTCCTACCAGATGTTCCAGCACAGACATCTCACACTCGCAGACTGACATGTCACAGTCAAGAACTCCAATCATATCACACAATCATCTATCCAAAACTTCAGCAAGCTGCTGTTGAGCATTTGCCATTGCCTGGGTGTTGTTGTTTAAAGAATGGACAACAGCCCTCTGAAGCCTCTGGCCTTCTCTGTTGTGCCATTCAGCACATGCCTGTGCCTCCATTACAGCCTGAAACATGCATCTGGTGACACTAGCTGCTGTGCTCTGTCTTGCAGGGGCATGTTGGCCAGAGGTCCTCCTATGAGCAGCACTGGCCACATGCCTGTGTGGGGCATCACCAGTCAGTTGGCTGACACCATGGTGTGCAGGCACACCTTCCATAGCCTCCACACTTTCCTGTTCCAAGCTACCACACACCAACTGTCCTTCCTCTATAACCACTGGGGATGGGGTATGTGTTGGCATGAGAACTGTGTGCAGGGATGAGGGGGATATAGGTGGAATGGCAACTAATGGCACAGATTAAGCCCCTGATAACCCTGCCTGTGCCTCAATCATACATACATCATCACTGCTAGAGTCCGTGGGGACACTAACATCAGATGGACCACAGGAGGGGAACACACCTACATCAACACTTGTGAGGGGCAGACAAGAACTTTACATTACAATCTGTACAATAGACACACACACACACACACACACACACACACACACACACACACACACACACACACACACGTGGAGCAAGGATGACAGTGATGTCTGACACCGGCAAGGGGAATGTACTGTATCTGTGGCTTGATGTGGTTGTCTGTGTATGTATGTGGATACTGTACAGGTGACTGCTGTCATGTCATGACACACTCAAGATGTTCAACACATCTTATGTGGTGGATGGATTTCACACTTACACTAGATGTGCACAGGCCTGTAGGATGTTTAGTGTTCCACATCTGCAATATAACCATTAAACAAAGGCAATAGTTGGACCATGTGGAGCCAATGTATGACAGGGTGTACACACATGCACATCACGTCTACTGTGTGTGTTGCTTCATGTCTCTGGCCATCCTCCATGGCCATGTGTGAACATGTGTTGGCCAAATGGTTGTAACGGGTGTCAATTTCACGTCTGTGTTGTCCCATATGACATACACCCATAGATGTCATATGCTCCACTGACGACAGGGTTATGCATTCAAAGTGTGGTATGTTTGGTATGTGGGATATGTTTTTCAGGATAGTTAGGCAGTGTTTCAGCCAGCCAACTAGATGTCATGGACATGTCAGATAGCACATAACATTGTATGACATTCATAGCAGGGGTATAATCCACAAAAGTGAATCCTTTGAGCTGGCCATACTCCAGCTCAGTGTGTAATACTGTTTGTATTCCCCACATGTGTAGTTCTGATCTGCAGTACATGTTCCTTCAGTGAACAACACCTCCACTATTGTATGCACAGCTGTCCACACATCTGGCAATGACAGTTTGTGAGGTTTCATGTTGGTGTTTCACATAGTTTGCAAGTATTGCACATGGGTAGCCATTGTGATGCATTGCAGGTCCGACCTGTATATTGTGACAGGACCATACATTATGTGTACATGTGGTAAATGGCCACATGGCAGATAGATCTATGCATTAACATGCCTGATATATAATAACAGTCTCACCTGCATTGGGCTGCTGTCGCAGGGGAACACCAGAGGTACTTAAATAGGAGTGACACAGCAGTATGATCATTATCCACGCCTGTATGATAGCTACAGGGTGCAATGTGCATGTTAACACATACGCCAGTACAATAGACTATACTATGGAGTATGCACATGTGTGCATACACAGAGTAGCATACTATAGCATGTGGCATGTGTGTATACATGCCTTGCATATGATGTTACATTACATATTGTACAGTGACACATGTAACTATATGAAATATAGTTGTTATATGTGCAGTAGTGACTTACCAGGCAACTCCAGGCTCGGTGGTTGAGAGACACCCACCTCCACGATATCAGCTAAGGCTTGTGGATGTTGTTCTGCAGGTGTCCCCAGGTTGGCTAGTAGCTCTTGGGTAAGTGTGAGCGGCGGCTGGGTTGGTGGCCCAATACCTGTTTTACCTTGTTCCCTGGCGATTGCATTCACACTCTGTTTTGCCCATCTAATTAGGTCTGTACAGTGTCTGCGCACCTGCTGGTATGTGTGGTTGTGGCCACCCACATCATTAACCCTCCTGCAAAGTTCCTGCCACAGGGCATCCCACTGCTGTGCATCCTGTGGCACATGGCTGAACAGTACATGATGATTATCAAGTAGGTATGGGATGAGGACCTCATCCTCCAAGCAGGTATAAGGTGGCAGCCTTGCACATGGCATACCTGGAAGACATAATGATGGAGACAGGTCACAGTAACTCACAGAGACGTACAGAGGTACAGCTGAACATACATGTGTACCACATTTATTATGATTAAATAGCTGTCTTTGCAAATCTACATGACACTGATACCACTGACATGTTTGTGTCACACACATTTGACACTCAATGGTGATTGGATATTATCACCATATATGTGTGTGTCACCTGATGACATTTCTCATACTCCATGTGGATGCTGTCTTGATGTGGGCATGTCTTTTTGCCTGTACTGGTGTTCTTGCCTATCAGCACATGTCTCGATGTGTTCACATTAATGCAGTTAACCTTGATGCAGTGTATATGTCACATATAAAGACTTACACTGCCTTTAAGGACATGACCTGTGACCCTGCTGACTTGCTCACAGAAGGTTTTACATGTATGTGTTTTCCATATACATCTACACGGCACTGTACAGCAGTTCAACATCCTGCCATGTATTACCTGTGTTGCACATGAGATACACATTGGACACTGGCTAGCCTGATGGTATTTGCAGGGTTGGATATCAACTATAGCATGTACGGTCAAAGCCAACTAGTAGGCTATATGCCCTGGGCCATGTATGAGCCTAGGATGAAAGGTTACCTAGCTGTAGCTGACAGACGGGTTTCTGGGGCCAGGTCAAGCAGTGCCACATAACTGATCCACAAAGTTAATGATATATTTATCATGCGGTCATCACACCATGTCTCAAAGAGGGGCAATGTGCAGCTTTGCTGGACAGGGATGCATAGTATGGCAGGAGTATGTAAAGTGTATGGGACAAGGATCTGTCCAGCATGTGGTGATCCTTGTACTAGGAAGGTGGATGTCCATGAAGTATGTGTTTGAGATCAGGATGTGTAAGTGTAGCATGTCCAACATCACTGGGTTGGACATGGCTTTATTCAGGGTAGGCATCATGCTACATAGTGGGGATGGGGATTGGGAAGGCTGGTGTAGGCCATCTGAACATGGCCAATACCCCTTAAAGGAAATATGTGATCTGATATGGGTCACTTGACTGTTGAGTATGGCTGAACAATGGTCTCTATATTCATGAATGGCACCCTGTCATGAATAGGGTTGCCACTTATGACTACCTGACAGGTGTGGTTATGTAACTATCACAGGAAAGGCAACTGTCCAACTGCATCCCTTACACACAGTGTCCATTATACTGACCGCTGCCTAGGGGGTAGTTCATGGGTATAGGGTTATTAACATAGGGGTGAGAATGCAATATGTAGCTGTCAGATTGTGGCCTTATGTCACACACCTCACCCACATTGCCCCTTCTGTATGTTGACCGCAACACTCATTGAGTCAGCTATTGCTCCTAGGTCATAGTCATTCGCATACTTCAATAGGCAGATGCCTTCTGTGTTAGTCTGTGTGGTATAGACTACAATGAGGGGGAGTACAATGAATTACTCTGTCTTACTGTAGCTGGCACTGGTGTGATGTGCATGTATTATTCAGACAGTTTCTGTAGTGTTGGTTCTGCCAGCAGTCCAGTTGCAAAACACTCCTGTGACATAGGAATGTACATCTAGTATACTTAGTGTAGCTGGAACACAGTATGGGTGATGATGTCCTATGACCTGGCAAGGTTATGATATGCTGCGTGAAATCAACCTTACTGTCATCTACATCTGTACTGCTGACATCAAATAGGTTGATCAAGGTTCATGGCTTTTCAGAACAGACTCAGCAGGGTAGTAGTGCAGTAAATCCCATTATCAGTGGTGTCTCCCCCTTTGTGAGTTATGATAACTGTTGTTGTGCACCATTCAGTGTGTACACAGCCTTACATGAAGCAATGCTTTACATGATGTTTATGTGGAGAGCAAATTGTTTTGCCATATGTGTATGATACAACCTGGGATGTGGGCAACCAGTCTGTGTCTACTGTCAATATCCACTCTATGTAGGTGTGCACATAGCCATTTGGCACAGCCCTGTAACAAGGGTCAGTAGACATTTGCAGAACATGTACACATGCACAGCTGTCATTGCTTGCAAACAATACTAGAGAGGTGGATATTAGCCAATGTGGACCTTTATGCAAGGCTCAAAAGACAAACCCACCACCATATATAGCACAAGTAACCATAAACTGAGGGTAATGCTACTCAGCGCTAGAAGTCTGGACCTCACATTGCATGCACTTGAAGCACTCCTCTGTATGGAGAACATCGATATCTGTGCAGTAACAGGAACCTGATTTAAGGCTCCAGAGAGCACCACAGCACTACCAGGCTATCTTTCAACCACAGAACCCAGACCGAAGCACAAATGGTGGGGGTGTATCCATATTCATCAAGGAGACTCACACCTCCAGGTTAGTGGCGCAGCACGAAGCATCACAGATCATTCAAAATGCAACTAACAATGGCCAAAACTGCATTCCAAATTGTAGCTTGCTAAAGATCACCCACCATGACCCAGGACCCACAATCTTTATTTCCGGAGACACTGGGACATATGAAGGTCCTACCAAACACCCTAATATTGGGTGATTTCAACTACCCAAACATTAACTTGGAGAACTACTCAAGTACTAACTCCCTTGCCCAGCGCTTCCATGAATGTATAC
Source organism: Protopterus annectens (assembly GCF_019279795.1). Lineage (NCBI taxonomy): Eukaryota > Metazoa > Chordata > Ceratodontiformes > Protopteridae > Protopterus > Protopterus annectens. The sequence goes on along the minus strand of NC_056730.1, from coordinate 1,072,344,819 downwards.
AATCAAATGTCCTGGATCAACTGGTCAACACTCCCACCAGAGGGAACAACATATTGGACCTGTTCATCACCAACATGGGCAACCAGTGTTCCACACCTGATGTCAACCTCTCGCTGGTTAGATCAGACCATGGGATAATCATTATGGATATTCACATTCAGCCCACAACCCCAAACAAGGAAACCAATGTGGAATACTTTTCCAAAGCAAACTTCACATTGCTTAAGACTGAGGTTAAAAGGTTCACAGCCACCACAACAATGGACAATGCTGACCAGGATGCTGAAACCTATACAAAGGCACTCTATGATCATCTGCAGGAATGCATGGATCGTGCTATCCCAAGGCAAACTAAGACTCACTCCTCCAAGAAAATGAAACTAGTCTGGTGGACCCCTGCCATCCATAAACAGGCTCTATGATAGAAGGAGAATACTAGTACAGATAAGAGCAAACTCCCTAGAAGGAAAGACATCCCTGATCAGTATCAGTAAGACATTACGGTCCCTCATAAAGTCTTCCAAAGCTAGCTTTCAAAGAGATAATTCCAAGGACACTAATGATGACCACAAAGCATTCTTTAGCTATGTCAAGAACCTAAGTGGATCCTCTCAGATCTGCTCTGAGTTGGTGCAGACTGGCAGGCAACACATTGAACCGACTGATATTGCCAACATTTCGGCAGACAGGTTCAGTGCAAACCTTACACGCCTCTCACCCTCGAAAGGGCCTATAACCATTCCAGAAGAATGTACGACCCCAGCAATCACCGCCACACAGGTTGAAACAGCCCTATCCAAAGCCAAGAACACAGCTTCAATGGGACCAGATGGTGTCCCAGGCTATGTCTTACAAGAGCTCCAAAATGAACTAACCCGTCACCTAAACACACTGTTCAAAGACAGCCTCTCTACAGGCTACGTACCCACAGTGGCACACAGCAACAGTTGTCACACTCCACAAAGGTGGCACCACAACGAACCATGGGAACTATTGCCCTACAAGCCTGACTAGCCTGGTATGCAAGGCTATGGAGCACACCATTATGGATCTCATTCACAGAGACATTGGGTACCTCTAAACCTTTGACCCCACCCAGTTTGGCTTTGGTAAGGGCAGACCATGCCTCCTAAACCTGGTGGACTTCTTTGAGACAGTTACCAAAGCATTAGATGAGGGTAAGGAGGTCCACACAGCCTATCTTGACCTTGCAAATGCTTTCAACACCATTCCCCATTCTGGAATTATAGACATACCCATCAACCTAAACATTAACCCCTATGTCACAAGATGGTTTGCAAATTGGCTCACAGACAGAACTCATACAGTGAGAGTTGCAGACCCTAGATCCAACTGTAAGCCAGTTACAAGTGGCATCCCCCAGGGCTCAGTCCTTGGACCTCTCATGTTTGGTATATACTTTTCTGAGGTACAGGCAAGCACAGGAGGACTTTGGCTGAAAAGGATTGCAGACGACTGCAAACTAGGGGCCATAATTGGTTCCACAGCTGATACAGACACCCTCCAGAAGGGTCTCACTGAGACGGATACCTGATGTCAATATCATGACCTCAAGCTAAATGCCAAAAAGTGCATAGTCATCCCCTTTGCAAAAAAATAATTTCCCATGGACTACCACATAGGTGGTAGTCCCCTACATACACAAAAAGTAATACGGGATCTGGTAACCCAAGTAGATAGCAATCTCTCCTTTGATAGCCATATTGCCAAGGTGGTTAGAATATCCTTTTACATGACCCCCCCCCTAATCTCAAATGGGTTTGCATCCAGAACAAAGGAGTCCATTGTGCCTCTCTACTCATCACTTATTAGACCATTAAAGAATACAACACCCCATTTGGGATGAACCTTACAAGACAACTGCAACAGCTTGAAAGACCACAAAAGTACCACACCAAGAGGATTACTGACCTCAAACAGATGACCTATGCAGCCCAACTAAAGAAACTCCAGCTGTACTCGGTTGCATACCGCATACTCAGAGGTGATCTCTGCTTGACATGCAAGCCCATGTCAAACCCAGTATTGATGGATATGCTCCACCAAAACAAAAGCCCCTGAGAGCCAGATGCTCTAGGGATATAAACTTTACCACAACGATAACTAGGACGTGCTGGAAGGGTAGATTCCTGACCCAGAGACTCTCCATGCTTTGGAACATGATTCCAATGTACATCAGGCAGGGCCCCTCACTAGCACTCTTCAAGAGAAACCTTGACGGGTGGATGGGAGACAGAGATGTACCCTGGGGATCACTGCAGTGGCTCTGCTGGACAGAGGCACAGGGAACTAATGGCTCTGCTGTTCAGAGGCACAGGGAACTAACCTAAGGGGGTGGAGGATGCCAACACACTCTAGCTAGGCTTATAAATGCCCTTGGGTAGAGAGCCTAGTACCTACCTATGAACCTATGAACCTATTACATGTCTTATATGCATGGATAGTTAACTAGCTCTTCCATTTTACTTTGCTATCATGCTGATAAACTGTCAGGTGACTACAAGTCATATGTATCCTGTTATTGTGTATTGTAAATGCCAATAGACATAACTAATGTTTGCCTAACATAACAGTAATGCTATGTAAAATGTAATACATATCTGCCTAAAATACTGTACATTACACAGTTATTGGCACAATATCCCACAATGCAAATCATAATTGCACAGTAGGCCCACCTTCGACATGTTATTCTCAGTAATACACCCATACATATGCCTGTTACAATATATCAACATATACTATCCCCTGTTATAGCACGTACCTGTTGGACCAACCCTGCCACTGACAGCGGCTGGAGAGGAATTGTTGGGTTCAAAGCCCTTATATAGCATCCCTTGTGGTATATGAGGTGTTTGCCTTGTGATCTACAGCAGTACACACATAAATACTCCAAGCATTACTATGCTCAACAATACATCACTACAGGATAATTGTTTCCACTATATGCATTGTGTACACTTTAATTATTACAGAACAGGTACTACATACACAGACATACTGAGTGTTCTACATACCTTATTAGTAACTTGAGGTGTCGTTGACTGTTATTTCAATCTTTTTCAGTTTGTGTTTCAATCTTCTTTGTAATGTTCTGCTGGTATATACAGATGGTTTGAATGTGTGACAAGCCATCCTTTTATAGTTAAATATCAGTAACGTGTGCTATCCTGACCACCAATTGGTGTTCCAAAGTAGTTAATTACATGCACATCAGCTGTGCAGCTACTCCATTAGCCAATACCATGGCAACAGTGGTGTATAATTGAGTACTCCACTTAGGCATTATCCCTTTGTCTTACTTTCGAGGAAGACAGCCTGGATGTGTTGTTTGTGATGTATTGCAATGCCTAGAAGATGTTCTACATGTGAGTACAGCTGTTATATTTCAGAACATTGCTACTTATGCATGGTTTGTTTGCAGATGTTTCAATCTGGCAAGGATGTTTGAGCAGCTCAAGGCTGTATGGCTATGCATATAATGTTAGATGGTCTACAGTGTGCTCACCAGACATCTTTGGTTTGGTGTAAATGTGTATCATACTGTGCTGATAATCAGTAATTGGTAACACTTCCTGGTGTACACACAACCCTCTGAAACGGGATTAGTGCAAACTAACCCTGTAGCATCAGCAGCTGTTCCATTGTATAACACCAACTATTTCACATAGGGCCATGTTAGTGTGTCTCTGACAAGGTATGTTAAGGCATCAGCAGATGTCGTACAGTGAGTGAATGACTTGTGATGTTATAGCAGTGTATATTGTAATTGGTTTGGGTGTGGGGGAGATGTTGGTGCGTGTACATAGTAGATGCAGGTGTGTAGGAACTGCTTTTATACATAATCGATATGTGAGTGAGGGTTCCTTCCCTATTTGTACACCTATCCTTTAGTGGACTAATACTATGGTAATTGCAGGCTGATTCATTAAGGCACTGTTAAATGGTTCTGTTACAGCATGCAGGTGATGTTAGTCCTTGAATCCTTTTGACAATACATCAGAATGTAATAAAGTGTTGCTACACGAAAGCTGTCTGTGTATTTCTGTCATAGGTATTTGCAGTCATTGGAGTTGTGTTGGTGACTGACCCTCTTTGGCTAGGGTTGCCACCTTTTCAAATGGCCATAGTGGGACATTTTTGGGACACACATCAGATTTTACAGGCCGACACATACCCATGGTCAGTACAAAGGATAGAACTTTACTTTTTTGCCTAAATAAAAGCTTATTCTTGTAGCAGTTTAGTTGCTTATTCTGTTTCTTGTAACATTTAGGTATTTTAGATACAGAAATAACTATTTTATGCAACTATTACATAAAATATGGGACATAATTATGTCCTACAATCTCAGGACATTTGCCATTTTTAATATTTTTGGTCAGGACACAACCGCCCAAAGAGGGACTGTCCCTCGCAAAGTGAGAAAGGTGGTAACCCTATCTTTGGCTCATGTCCATAGCACATATTTGTAATAGTGTATAGGCATATACGCTTCATATCCTTTGTTCATATAGTTTGGTCGTGCCAGAATGTGTGATTGCTATGGTCCATGTTATACTCATATATGAACACTTCAACTGCTGTATATGTTATACCTACGGAATCATGAACGCACACAATTCCGACACCCACAGTACTGGGCCCAGACTCCCAAACCCCACATTACCGAACACTCAAACTCGCAACAGTCAAACTCCCAAAAGTAACACAAACACAGAACACATACACGCACACACAGACACACTGCTAACCACCACATCCAAACAAACCATCCTACACTACATATGAGCAGGTGGGCAAGCCCCCGTACACTCCCCATGTGGGTGGCAGTGCCCCCCACACCCTACTACTTTAATATTCTACATCCGAGATCGCACAGACACACAAGGCAAACCCACACCCACACATTACAGTCCCCCAGAAACTCACAACACACTCAGAACACACACTTATACACACACTAAAACCCTCTGAAACACACTTACACACAGTAACCTACCAGAACCGCAACACCAGAAGCATTAAACAAAGTCCCTCAACATTGGGATTTTAAAACTTGTGTTTCTGGTGTTTCGGTACTGTGGTCTTTTGGTCTTTAAGCCTCGGGATTAGGTGCATTGGTATGTTAAGCATTCGGTATTTGGTAGGTATCCCATTTATATGTACCTCCATGGTTGTGTAGATGTTGTTAAGCTATCTATATATCTACATATATTATCGACATATATCACTCTCTCTCTCTCTCTCTCTCTCTATATATATATATATATATATATATATATATATATATATGTTGATTTATATATACATATATATATATATGTATATATATATATATATATATATATATACACATATATATGTATATATATATATATATATATATATATATATATATATATATACACACACATATATATGTATAGAATGTATATGCGTGTGTGTGTGTGTGTGTGTGTGTGTGTGTGTGTATATATATCTATATATATATATATATATGTATATATATATATATATATATATATATATATATATATATATATATATATATATATATATATATATATATATATATATATATATATATATATAGATAGATATAGCATACACCTTTCATTGGGTACATGGTGGTTTGACCTATTTCCACACAATCCTCCCTTTTGTGTTTTGCAGAATACACAACTGCCATTGGTATATCTTAGGTAGCTTAGTGGTAGGTTATTGTGAAAACTGTGTACATGGTTGCGTGTTCAAATCCTGGCAGTGGTCATTTTACCTCTCAGAGCAGGCACTGGTAGTGCAAGGGTGATTAATGCACATTTCAGCGGTTGTGAGCGGCTTTGCCCATGATATGCACAATGTTCAGCAAAGGTTAAATCTGTGTGGCACTTATCTGTGTAGTCATGTTTAAGCACCACTTACCGGCGCAATGACCCACTAACGACTGCTTAAAAGTGCTTTAATCACCCTGTATCCAACATCCTTTATTTAGGGCCTCAAAATGACGTAACAGCCCTTGCAGGTCTTGAAACCAGGACCATGAACACTACATTCACTGGCTTTACCACTGAGGCATCTGAGATATGTACAACTTTTATGGTGTTTAGTATGTACAGTCCGTTCCTCACTACTGCAAACAAATGTGTAAGTCAGTTGATGTACATATGTACGATACCTGTTAATATTCATATGTTTTTTGAAGTCAGTGTTGCAATGTGACCTGACAGGGTGTATTATGGATGTGAATGGTTCTTGTTTTGTGTCCTTTTTACATTGTGCCCATACTCCATGTGTACCCCTCCAGTTCACGATACAAACATCCGATACCAACCCTCCTTGATGCATATTCCATTAGCCAGCAGTCCTCCCCCACACCAATTTCCACATACACAGCAACCATTGCTTCTATAGGGAATTAGGTTAAAATTAATAGTTGTAATACCAGAGCTGCATGTGTTTGGCATACACTTCTATCCATTTGGAATGCTTCTGTGTCACAAAGTATGTTCATAGATGTATATATATATATATATATATATATATATATATATATATATATATATATATATATACAAAAGTCACTGATGTGTGCACATAGACATATTTATATATATATATATATATAAATATGTCTATGTGCACACATCAGTGACTTGTGTATATGTATATATATATATGGTTCTACCTGACCAACGCGAGAGGATATGCCCGGGGAAGAGAGTGTGTGTGAGTTATAGTATTGGACGGGAGGTTAGCGAGGCAGGTAGCAGTGAAGTGTGCGGTCTGTGGGGATAGGGGTAAGGGGGGGTTAAGTGAGTTAGGGTTAGGGGGGGGGTGGGGGGGGTTGGAGGAGTTAGGGTTAGGGAGCGAGGGGGTTAGGTTAGGTGAGTTAGGGTTAGGGGCGATAGGGGCGGGTTAAGTTGAGTTAGGGTTAGGGAGCGATAGGGGAGTAGTTAAGTTAAGGTTAGGAGTGGAGTGGGTAGGTAAGTGCTAGGATTAGGCAAGGACCTAGTGTGGGTATGTCAGGTAGAACCATATATATATATATATATATATATATATATATCTACATGGCTATAGATGTTACTGTATCTATCTATCTATATATATGTATATATATATATATATATATATATATATATATATATATATATATATATATATATATATATATTTATTCATTTATTTATTTATTTTACATTTGTTGACTGGGCTAGTCCAGCTGGATCAATGTCCATTTTCAGTGGAGGCCCGGGGAGAAAAGCTCCATTGGTTAAAACAAGATTAGAGAATACAAATACACATAAAACAAAAGCAGTAAGCATAAAGGATAAGAAGATTTTAGTATAGGTAATATACATCTAAGAGTAAAAAATATCCATAACAAGAAAATATTCAAGTAAATGGTTAACGACTTTCATTACGAAATTTGATAGTATCTAGTCATACAGTGTATCAATACATTGTTTTGAAAAAATGGTAGACAATATAAACATTTTTTTTTTTTTTTTTTTTTTTTTTAATACAACATATATGAGATCAGTAATATCTACAAAGATATTATGTCAGAGGAAGTCAGTCAGGATATCTTAGCAGAGAAGGAAGAATTGTGGTAGAGGAAATGAAGAAGGCAGGTTAGTCAGGGTTGGTACAAGAGCAAAGCCAGAATTTATTAAGATGGATTTCCAGTTGTTTTTTAAAGAGTGGAATAGTAGCCAAAGAGGAGATATTTGATGGAAGGTTTTTCCATATTTTGCCAACTGAGTTGGAAAAAAGGCAATTACCTGCAGAATTAATAGTTTTGGTACTATTAACTAGTAGTTTGTCTGAAGAACGTAGTTGTTTCAGGTTGTTGTAGGGAGTCAAGAGATTACTGAGAACTGGTGTTTTAGATGGTTGATATAGAATTTTGTGAGCTATTAAGAGTTGTTGATAAATGAGCTTGTTAGGAAGTTCAAGCCAGTCTAGTTGTTTTAAGTTTAGACAGTGGTGAGTTCTAAACTGAGATCCTGTGGCAAATCGAGCAATATTATGGTAAGATGTAGTAAGTTTCTTAAGGTTACTTTTAGAGATTAGTGAAAATAGGGAAGCATATAGAAGGATAGAGATAAGGTGTGATTGGGCTAAGGTGGTCCGGGCTTCAGGTGTAAGGAAGGGTTTGATTCTGTACAGGGATCCAATCTTTTTATTAACTGCTTTTATTGTGTTGTTGATGTGACAATCATAGTTAAGATTATTGTCAATAGTAACACCTAGAAGTTTTGTTGAAGAATCAGGAGAAATTTGAGTGTTATCAGTGGAAGTAATAGAGAAGTTTATAGAAGTAGATTTACGGGTAGGTGAAAATAGTAACAATTTGGATTTCTTAGGGTTAAGGAGTAGACAGCGGTCAGAGAACCACTGTTCAACAGTTGAAAAGGCTTTTTGTGTAAGAGACTGTAGTTCTGTTTGAGAGGAAGCAGTGCAAATTATAATGGAATCATCTGCATATTGTATGCAGGCAGTATTAGGGATAGCTGATTGGAGGTCATTAATAAAGATAGAAAATAGAAGTGGGCCTAGGATAGACCCTTGAGGTACTCCTAAAGAGATAGGAAGGAGAGCAGATAGCGAATTTTTCCAGAGTACTGCCTGGTGACGGTTTTCTAGATAAGAAGTAAACCACATTAAGGAAGAGGGATCCAGTGCAAGAGATTTTAGTATGTGTAGAAGAAGTTTATGATTAACCGTGTCAAAGGCTTTTGATAGGTCTATGAATAGAGAAGATGTGAGTTTATTATTGTTACGGTTATAGTTGATGGTGTTGGTAAAGGAGAGTAATGCTGTGGTAGTACTGTGGGAAGGTCTAAATCCATGTTGAGTGTTAGCAAGTAGGTTATTATGGAGGAGATGGTTAAGTAGTTGTTTGTGTATACATTTTTCCATAATTTTGGCTAAGGGAGATAGAAGTGCTATGAGACGAGAGTTAGAGAAGTCATTAGACTTGCCTCCTTTGTGTAGGGGAATGATGTGGGATATCTTCCAGATCACAGGGAAAATACCTTGTTTTATAGATCTATTTATTAGGATAGAGACTGGGTAAGCAATGGCTTTTGCTGCTATTTGCAGGAATTCTGCAGGAAGCTTGTCTGCAGATGGGGTGGTAGGTTTAAGTTTTTGGATTAGAGATTGGATATAGGAGGTAGATACAGGTTGTAGGTGAAGGGGAGGAAGAGTGTTTTTTAAAGTAGGTGAGAGTAGTTTAGAAGTGTCAGGAGATAGGTGGTTTGCTAGAGTTTGTATGGAATTGGTGAAGAAAGAATTAAAGTCATTGGCTATTCGTGTGGGATTGTCAGGGTCAGAATCTTGAGGGTTGGGTGTAATTGCTTGGCCTGGGGTTAGAAGATTATTAATACTGTTCCAAAATTTTTTAGGTTCCTTTTTGGTGGTTTTCTGTAGTTGAAAGTAATAGTTCCTTTTATCTGTCAGAATGGCTTTTTTGGTACTGTTTCTAAGCTCTCTAAAGTTTTGGTGGTCAGTTTGGTTTTTAGTAGATCGCCATTTATCCCAAGATTTATTTCTGAGGATTATTTTTTGCTTAGTATTCTTGGTTAGCCAGGGCGCTGTTTTAGTTTTGGTTCTAATGGTACGACTTGGGGCATGTTGATCTAGGATAGATAGAAATGATGAATTATATATATATATGAAGTATATATATATATATATATATATATATATATATATATATATATATATATATATATATATTTCTATGTGTACACATCAGTGACCTATATATATATATATATATATATATAGATATAGATATATATATATGCATTTAGTATTATTTTGTAACGCATACATATGTAGACTTGTATATGTTGATTCACACATTACAGTACATTACAATGTACTGTACATATGTACATAAAGTGACTGTCCCATTTGTGATCTGTACTGTGAAATGCCTGTAGTATAAGGTGTAGTCTAACCACTTACCATGTATACAGATTAGATGGCTTAGTGGTAGGTCCCATAACTAAGGTGTGCATGGTCCAGGGTTCAACACCTGCTATGTATTAGACATGTTTTACTACAGAATAAGGCTAATTTAAGCAGTTGTAAGCAAGTTTAAAGGTGTTTGTGTGACATTATACCAGCAGTTGTACACAGTTAAATAAACTTTACATCCTGCAACCTGTGCATGCAAATATGGCCACTTCTGCTAATTACTCAGGATATATACATTTCAGTGATGTAACATCTCACTATGTGCTTACATAACATTACATTGTCTGTTAACTGTACTCTCCAGCACACATGGGTTTATGTGTGTTCCAAATGTTTATTATTCTGTGGAATACTACCTATATATGCAAGCTGTGGTTAAGGTATATTATGTAACATGTAAAACATCTCTGACTTTATTGGGATTTGAACCACGAATGCACAGATATTATGCAAATGCTGTAGCCATTACACTATTGACATTAACGTTCCTTCTGCCTATTTCCTTTATCCATGAATCCTATGTGTAAGCTTGGCTACACTACAGGCGGAGCCACCCACACCCAGTGAGCTTCTCGAAATACCGACATAACACATGAATTGAGAGACTATACATTAACATCCTAACTACAGTTGGCATAGCCCCTCACTGACACACTTCAGGGGAAACCTTGATGTGTGACTGGGCAACAGTATATACACCCCTGGGATCATGTGTCCCAGAAACATGCATCCAGGGTGTGGGGGAGCCACTTCAGTTTTATAGCTGCAAGACCTGTTGGGGAAATTGAATGCTGTTGGGTTGTCATGTTAACATGCCCTTCTGAGATCAATATGTGCCCCTATCACCCTACAGCACCCCAGTCTTCAACAGCTTCCAGCAACTCTGCCTGGAATCACTTCATTGGCTATGCTTGACAGAGGCTCAGTTACTTCATCAATGGTGGTGATTAAGCCACCACACTGTAGCTATGCTTCTAAATGCCCTTGGGAAGATAGCCTACTACCTATCTGTGAACCTCTACAGTGCAGGCCATCTCCAACATCATATGTGATCATACAGAGTTTTCTGATCACAATATACAGTGTAAAATCATCATGTAGTCAGACAACAGTTAAGTACAGCAAGAGCGTACAGACTACTGATACATAATCACTCCAAAAGCCTATCTTGGAAGCTAGTGGACTTGTATAGGTTTCAGGCTTTGTATTGCTTACCAGTAGGTTACCTACAGGAAAGATGGGACACAAGCACAGATGGGAAACATGCCCACAACAATGCCATACCAACTTGCATGTGTCAGCCTAAGGCTTTGGAATGCTGGGCAAGGCTATTGGCGCCCCCATGGTGCCATTTTTAGCCAGGTCTCAGAGGTGAATCTCACCTCCATGAACTGCACAATAGTGGAATCAATAAGGGTTAGGCTACTCAATACCAGGGGTAGTACTCACAACATGCATGCACTCACAGCACCCCTGAGTATGGACAACATCTACATCTGTTCTGTGACTGGGACCTATATAAGTCTCCTGTGAGCAGACTGGCACTACCAAACTACAAACCATAACACACATTTCAGCCACTGAACATGGACTGGCACAGACATGGAGGGGGTGTATCCATATTCATTGGGGATACCTATACCTCCAAGTTATTGGGGCAGCATGATACCTCTGTGATCATCCATCTGCAGCTAACATCAGCCATGACTGCAATGCAAACTGTGAGCTGCTACAGATAACCCTCCATGACCCAAGAGCACTACTACAACTATCTGGAGACAGTGGTAAAAATGACAGTCCTACCAGACACCCTGTTATTGGTCAATGTCGACTACCCTACACTTAACTGGATAACCTACTCGAGTATTCACTTCCAGGCCCAGCACTTCCTGGGATTTATCACCTCATATGGCCTGTATCAGTTGGTAGACAGACTAACGAGAGATGAAAACATACTAGAAGTGGTAATCACTGACATGTGCAACAGGTGCACTACAGCAGAGGTAAACCAGTTACTGTTTAGATCTGACCATGAACTATTCACTGATGATTTCCCCTCCCAACCATCTCCCCCACCCAAGGAACACACAGTGAATACATTTCCTACAGCTAAATTTACAGTATTAATGATAGAGGTGGGAGGGTTCACAGCCCCCACGCTCAGGGATGAAACTGCTCAAGATACAGACAGAATTACAAATGCACTCTATAAGCACCTACAAAGATGTATGGGTCATGCCATCAATGGTAAACCAGGACTCACTACTCCTACACAAGGACACCAGTCTGCTGGACCTCTGCAATATACAGGCTATACAACAGAAGTAGGACAGTAGTCCAGAACAACAGCAAATCCCAAGACATGCAGACTTCCGTGACCAGTATTAGTAAGACACTTATGTTACTCATGTAATCATCCAAGGCTGACATACACAGGTAAGTAGGCATGGATTCGGAAGATGACCACAAAGGCTTTTTTGGCTATGTCAAGGATCTATGCAGTAACACACAGATTTACACTGTGCTGGTGCAATATTGCACTGAATATACTGACTCTACTGATATCACCAACACACAGTGACACATTCAGTGCAAGCTTCACCCCCTACAGGGTCCACAACAATACCCAAATATATACAGTATCCCAGACATCAGAGACATACAGGTGGAAATTGCCCTTTCAAATGGCATGACAGAGCATCAATGGAGGCAGATGGTGTCCCAGACTGCATTCTGCAGACACTACAAGACAAAGTGACCCCCCCCCCCGCCTAATATAGCAATTCAACATCAGCCTCTACACAGGCTACATGCCCATTCAATGGCGCATGGCAACAGCTATTCCACTCCACCAAGGTGGTGACACAACTGACCATGGTAACTACCACCCCATAAGCCTGAGCAGCCTGATCTGCATGGCTATGGAGTACATCCTCATGGCAGTCATTAACATAGACAGTGGTAACCTCCAGGACACTTGACCCAACACAGGTCAGCTTGACTGAGTGCATATCATGCCTACTGAACCTGTTTGACATCTTACAGTCATCTAGACTTTAGGTGTGGGGTGTGGTAGTTCACACATACTACCTGGACCTTGCCAAGGGTTTTGACACCATTCCCCATTCATGTATTATTTCTAAACTCACCAGACAGTACATACACCCATACATCACAGGTTGGTTTGCCAACATGCTTACACACAGAACCCACATGGTAAGTCTAGCAACCTCCAGGTCCAATTCTTGACCAGTCACAACTGGTGTCCCACAGGACTCAGTCCTAGGACACCTATTGTTTGCCATATACTTCTCAGAGTTACAGGCTAACACAGGTGGACTACAGCAGACCGTGTTTGGCTATTACTGCAAACTGGGAGCCATAACTGACAGTCCAGCTGTCCCAGATGTCCTTCAAGGGGCCTCACATAGACCAACACAGGTTGTCAGTGTCATGGCCACCAGCTAAAGGCCACATACTGCATGGTCATTCCATTTTGGGAAACTACACATGCACATATTAACACATGAGTGGCAGATACTATAATTCAGATGACATAATGGGTATGTGGAGACTACATTAGATAGTGATGTCTCCTTTGACAATCATATCTGCAAAGTAGTTAGGACATCCGTCTATGTAGGCCATCTGATTACTTAAGGGTTCGCATCTAAACAGACTGAGGTTATTGTGCCCCTTTACTCATCACTCTTCAATCCCATCATCGAGTATGATAATCCATTTTGGATGTACCTCAGAAGACACATCCAACAGCTGGAAGGGCCACAAACGTACCTCGCTAAGAGGAATAATGCCCTCAAACATGTGTCCTATGCTGCCAGACTGCATAAACACTTGCATTACTCAGTGACATCTCGTTTACTCAGAGATTATATTTGCTGGCCAACAAAGCCGTGTCCAAGTCAGGCTTAATGGATATGCTCCACCTATGGGAATCCATGTCACAGTGAGCCACATGCTGTAATGAGCTACACCTTGCCACAACCATAACTGGAAGATGCTGGAGTGACAGTTTCCTGTCATGGGTACTCCCCATGCTTTGGAACTACATCCCTGATTACATTATATGGAGCCCCTCACTAACACTCCAGGGAATCTTTGCAGAGTGGGTAGGGAACAGAGGATACACCCCAGGGATCCCACAATTGGCTCTGCTCCACAGAGGGACAGTTAATTAATCAATGGGGTGGCGACAGCAGACACAGTTTGGCTAGGCTTATGAATGGCCTCGGGCAGTTAGGCAAATACCTACCTATGTACCTCTGAACCTATACATACAGTATTGACACATGCTGATAGCTTAATTTACTGTTCAGGTATTGACTTACCTTGTGCCAATGGCAGCTGGGTGTACAATAGTTGAGGGCTGCCTGTGTAGGATGCACACAGTAGACCACCAATACATGACAGTTTACAGGTGGTCATGTGTGTGTGTCATCCATGTTTACTGTGTGTGCAGGTGGAGAAGGGTGTCAGTCCGTAGGTGCCTACACTGTCAGTGTGTGTGCTATATGTTTCCTCTTTGCCAAGGCATGGGCATACTGGGCACACCTCCGTCTGCTTACTGGGGCTGGCACAGGGTATTCATGGTCTGAGTCCCTCTGTGCCTGTGGGGCCCTTGGCAATGGTGGTGGGCTGTGAAGGCCTTCACCAGTCTGTCCCTGCTGCAGCTGTTTCTGCAGGATCATATTGTGTAACATGGTACATACTATGAAGATGTGGGCACACATGCCTGGAGAGTACTGCAAGGCTCCACCAGATATGTCCAAGCAACGTAGCCGTGATTTCAGCATCCCAAACACACGCTCTATGATGATTCTGGTTTATGGGTGCGCCTCATTATGGCGTTCTTGCATGGATGTGTTTGCATTTCTGATGGGAGTCTTCATCCACGGTTCCAGTGCATAGCCAGCATCCCCCACCAGGTGGCCATATGGGATGTCCCCCCTGGCAAATACCTGATACAGCTGTGAGGCATGCCAGATGTGGGAGTCATGATAGCTTCCAGGGCTGCCAGCACACACATCCATGATAATGCCCTGGGTATGGCACACGACCTGGCAGTTGATGGAGGGGTATCCCTTGTGGTTTATGTAGCACCTACCCTGCTCACCAGGTGGTGACTTGATGTATATGCGCGTGTAGTCTATTGCACCCAGTACCTCCGGGTAGTCTGCCACACGGTGGAAGAGACGCATATTGCTGGCCAACTCCTCCTGCGTTCGGGGGAAGTATATGTGCTCACTGGCATGTGGTAACATGGCATCCAAGAACTGGTGGAGTACCCTGGATGCTGATGCCTGTGAGATCCCCATGATATCCTCAGTTGGCCTTTGAAAGGTACCTGTGGCTAGTATTCTCAAGCTTACACATACCTTCATGTCCACTGGGATGGGTTCCCTGCTGTTATTTCTGGCTCTGAGACATGGCTGGCACAGCTCAACAAGTTGCTGCATGGTGTCCCTGTCCACTCTGTAATGCTCTACTATCTCCAGATCATGTAGCTCCTGGCATCCTCCGGTGCCTGAGATGATTGTCAGCATCATCCTCCACACCACCTTCAGTCTCCAAAACATGCTGGTGAATCACAGCTATGGCAGCCCCTAACATTTATATACTAAAAGTTCCCCATCTGTATACACCAATGGTGCAGAGTGTCTGGGAATACACAAGTGTGTGTAAGGTGCTTTCACACTTTATACTATTGTGCTATGGATGCTGCTGGTGTAATTGGGTGTGTATGTGCAATTCCAGCTGTGGGGTATCATAATTATGGGTTTTACAGTGGGTACTGCTATTATGGGGCCTTTGGTGTTGAATTACACTTGGCTGCCATGATTCATCTATTGCCCTTTACTTCACAACCCGATTCCCCTCCCATTGTCAGTCATGCATCCAGCTGCCGGCTTTCTTGTTTTGTACTTTCCCAACCCAGGATTGTCTGCGAAATGTGCTATGTAGCTGATCTACTGCAAGTTTGCTTTGTTCTGCTGTGACAGTTCTATTTTCTTTGCAGTATGGCACAACCCCTTTCCTGTTCTGCAGGTATCTGCTAGCAGTATTGTTAGCTGTTGTCAATGGCCCACTGTAGGTGTTAATTACTCATTTGTACTCCAATTACCATGCTGCAGAATTTCCTTATTTTTTTCTCATATCCTTCCTGTTTCAGCTCTGGTGCATGCCGCGCACAGCCGTTTACTGGGTTTCGAGCACCTTTTCATCCACGTTCACATGCACATTTGGTTACCTTGTGTGCTCTCAGCTAAGCAAAGCTATGGCTACTTTAACACACCCCTATCCTGCAGCTTTACTTAGCAACAGGCAAACTGGATTAGCAATGCTCCAATGTGCTTACAGCTAAGTTGGCGCACCCCTCTCTTGATGTAATCTTTATCTCCCTGCCACACCTCGGTGTTGTACCGCTACACTGTGAGGTACATCCTTACGCTGCTGGGGATTTTGTGATTCAGTATTGCTCTTCTCATTTGCATGGCATTGCCTACTAATTCCTAGTTACCATGCAGAACACTGTCACAGCCCCTTAGCAACCCTTGCGCCATGGTGTGGTGTAGCATGCGTGCCATTGACTATTATGGGGAATTCATGAAATGTGTTACATTGCAGTTTTATTACATATAAATACATTTTTATTGTGATCCCGTTTGTGCACCGATGCCCTGTGATTTTACTTCGCGTTAGTGTGGGCATGACATTAAATGTTATTTTTTATATGTTGTGCATTTTTTATATATATAGCCATCATATATTTAGCCATTGGCATATATTAACAGTATAATACGTGAGTTTGGTCCACTGTCATGGCTCCGATTTCATGTTTGAAAAATGTAATCCGTTTTTTTTTGGTTTACATTTCTGCATGCTTACACTATGCCTGCACCAGTTTCTGAATCGCTATAAACCTTCATGTGCATGCTATGCTGCTGTGCATGGGGTAATTAGCATACATGCACCAGGAGCTGTGCGGGCATGGTGCATGCAGGTAGTGCATGTGGAAACAGCTCGTACCTGAATCGCTCGGCAGTCATATTTTGTGTTAGATCGCCGATGCTATGCCTGCGCCTGGCGCAAGCTTCATGAATACCAGAGTCTGACGTATAATAGCAGTATTTATGGAGATACTCTGAAATTAGGTTAGACTGTAACTAATCAAGCAATACTAACTGAAAAGAAAGAAAGAGTTAGCTTTGTCAAGCATGATGAATACTAAGTTTTCACCTAAATGGTTACTATCTGACTACTTCTAGTGCTGGTCACGTCATAGTTTTGCACTACTGGGATACAATGTTGATTTGCTTCTCCTTTCACCAGAAGCAAAACAGTAGCACTAATCCCCTAAGAGAAGCTGGCCATAGGCCCCTTGGTGAGCAGAAGTCTTACCACAAATGATGCAGGAGTTTGTAGGCCTATTTTAACTTTTTTTCTGGTAGAACAATAGTAAGAAGGCTAACCAGGAAAGTCCCACGGAGATGCTCACTACCTAGTCAGAAAAAGTAAGGAATCAATGAGCCTCTGCTTCTCTTTCCAGGAACAAAATAATAGCACCAATTCATAGCTTGCTCCTATAAAGCCATTATCAGGCTTTTTGGTGATCAGCGATCTTAAGAAATAATGTCCTTGTGCACCTTCTCTCACCAGGAGCAAAACAGAAGCATTAATCTCAAGATCACTACAGGTGGAATGTGGACTCTTTAACGACTGATGGTCTTGAACCAGATGTTGCAGATATTAAAGCTAAGATGCAACTAAAACTTCATTTTTATCCCCACATCATATTACACATTTTAATTTTTACTCCTGCCTTTTCTATCATTCCTTCTCTTGTTATTTACCTCCTTTTCCTGTTCCACTTCCATTACCTCAACCCTACACTGCACTGTCTCTGACATCAATACTTTCTTTCTATGTTTTTTTCTTCAGTCCTACAGTGCCTTGCAAACTTCTTTATAATCTTCACCCACTATTTCTTTAAATTTTGCTACAGTGGATCTGCTGGATTAAAGTATATATAATTTCTTACATTAGTCGGATATTCTCTGTAACGTAAATTGCAGTGATGTTTATTTCTTTCCTATTTTTTCTGCTTGATGTATATTACTGTACTGTTTGTATGTAGATTAAAGTAAATGTATCACACTGGAGTTTTTCTCCTCTGGCCTCCACTGAAAACAAGCTATGGTTCAGACAGACTATCATGTGCGTGTGTGTGCATATGTGTGAGTGTGTGTGTGTGTGTGTGTGTGTGTGTGTGTGTGTGTGTGTGTGTGTGTGTGTGTGTGTGTGTGTGTATGTCTATTTTATGTATATGATCCCAAAGCTGCTAAAGCCCCAACTGCTCAAATACAGTAAATGGCATCCAGGGAATTTAAAGGCTGTAATCTCAACTGAGCAGCTGCTTGTACTTGAACTCAAATTGAGTTCAGCCACGCCATCTGCTCATGTTCAAGGAGATATATGAAAGCAAGTGCTCACCACAGAATACATAAGTGAGGAAATAGAGCCGGGAGGGTGCTGTTAGGTTAAGAGAGGGAGACAGAAAGTGTACCTCTGACTTTAGGGCTAGATAGAGGAAATGGGAATTTTAGGTTTGGGAATGAGATGGACTTTAGGGTTGGAGAGGTGGAGATGTTAGATTTATGGAGTGATAATGGATGGGAGAAGGAAGAGTATTTTAGGCTTAAACACTAATCTGGAGTTTAGGTTTAGGGAGGGGAAAGGGGATTTTAGTTTTTCTGCGAAATCTGGAATGGGAGGGGGCAAGGGGACTTTAGATTTAGGAAGCAATTGCGACTTTAGGGTTAGAGAGGGGAATTGTACTTTAGGTTTTGGGTGGGAGGGTGGACTTTAAGGTTAGGCATTGGGTAGGAGTTTTTAAGGTAAAGATCAGGGTACTAGAGAAGACAGTTAGCATTGCAGGTAATGAATTACTGGGAGTTGGAGCACTTGCTGAAATGAGTGAGTGGCAGCAAGGATGTGTCTTAAGCAAATGTGTCTCAAACACGAGGTACACCATATATATATATATATATATATATATATATATATATGTATATATATATATATATATATATATATATATATATATATATATATGGTTTACTATCAATATTTTACCATGCAATTGCACGGCTATGAAGTATTCGAACAACATATGTTCGAACACTTCATAGTTCGGCAGGTTATGTGAGTGAAAGTTATCATTGTGAATGGACTGTGCAGTCGCAATTATAATGTTCGGTCATGTAAGGGGATCACAGTACAGTGCGGTTAGGGAAATACATCCCTTTCCTCACTGTAGTGCGATCTCGGAGTTGGAATATTAAGTTAGAGGGGTCGGGGTGCAGCCCCTCATTAGTGCAGGGGGCTTGCCCCCCTGCATAGATGTGAGTTTAGGCTAGTTAGATAGGGAGTTAAGGGAAGGGTGGGAGTGCTGTTAATTGTTAAAAATGTCACAAGTGACATTTTTGACAATTAACAGCTGTTTTCGACATTAGGTACATACGGAAATGTTCATTTCCGATGTTAAAAGTTGAACTTTCGTACACTTTTTTTTAATTTTTGATTTTTTGATAGTAAACGTATATATATATATATATATATATATATATATATATATATATATATATATATAGTTCCACTATGAAATTTCAATATCCCACAATCCCCAAACCCATAATATTGAGATTGTAGAATCTCAAAATTGTATAAGAAAACAAAAATTAATTTACTTATTTATTTATTGACATTTGATTACCAGGATAGTCAGACTAGTTAGAATCCCATTTTCAGCAAAGGCCAGAGGAGAAAAGCTCCAAATTCTTACAAAACATTTTAAGAACAATAATTTTACAATTTTCAAAAATAAAACAAAAACATCTGCAGTTTAAATAATTATAACAAAGTAGATATAATATAAAATTATTGGTTTAGCGTTGATACACTTTATATGACAATCATTTAATATTTAGAGAAATTTTAAACAGTTTATAGAGAAATTAAAGGCAAGTTAGTTTAATGCAAACAATTGTATTATGAAGTGAGAGAAAAATATTCTTAGGATATATTTATAGAGAAAGTCAGGGGAAAAAAATTGATAGCAATAAGAAAGTAAATGAAGAAGGGACATAAGGAGGTATAAGGAATAAGTAAAAGGTACTTAATTTAGGAATATAGTCTATCCTGCTTTTGATCTAGAACAGAGACAGATTTTAATTAGGAAGTCTTTCAGAGTGATTTTGAAAGATGGGAGGGAGAGTATAGAGCTGACAGACACAGGCAAGGGGTTCTAGGCCTTAGCAACCTTGTATGGGTACAGGCAATACCCAAAAGATTTGCTAGGTTTGTATATACACAGGAGTTTTTGATCACTGACCGACTGGGAGCATAGTTGTGTAGAATGTATTTTAGTGCTCTACAGGCAGATGGATGATGGATAATTTTATAGGTGGTGAAAAGCTGCATACATGTTAGTTGATGAGGCAGTTCTAACTAGTTTAGACTTTTCATTGCTATACAGTGCTCCGTTCTGAAAGGGGTATTTGCTGCAAATTTTGTAACACTGTTAACTTTTTTAATAAACTTGGACAACTATCTGCTTATTAAGAAATGCAATGTTTGGGATATTTATAGGCCTAGAAAAATTCTATTGAGGACACAGGAAATGTCCTTAATCTTCCTAAAGGATATATTATAATGCTAAGGCAAAGTAGAGAACTGTGCCCTTCAATAATAGGAAATCCTGAAGTAAATGAAAGTGACATAAATGCGTATAATACATTATGGAATTTACTAACTTTAGGGAAAAATGCTATCAAATGCATATACGTTAATAGTATCCCTTAGATATCAGTCATCTATTTTATATTCAAAATACTGGATTGAAAAGAACAAAGAAATTACTGACAAACAAAAATCTCAATCTATCGAAAAAAAGTAATCCTTATAAGAAACTCATGTACACCCAATTAATGATAACCATCAATGCTTACTTCACTCCAATAATACTAAACAAATTCAACTCTAAAGTTTCCCCAAACTGTCCACATGCTCCTACTCACAAATAGTAGACCTATTCCACATCTTCTGGAGCTGTAAATGTACTTTTAAATTATGGTGTTTACTGAGAGTTAGACTAGAGAAGATGACATATGAAAAATCCAGATTATCATGGGAATTTGCACTTTTGCATATAACCTGTCAAAAGCTACCCAAACTTAAACTACATATTCTAATTACCCTCTTCTGTCTAAGAAAATTATATATTACTCAAAACTGGCTAGATTTAACTCGATTGCCATGGGAGGGCTTCAGAAGTATGGCAGTAAAGTATATATCAGCACATACATTTATAACAAATAACCAAAGCAAGCATTCTTATTTTCTAACATACTGGAGTCTTTTCCTGGATAATATTCTAAAAGAATAGATAGACAAGAAAAGACAAATTATTGTAAGTGTAAATTTAAAAGAGCAAAAGACATATTCTTTTGCATGTTGGTGGCTAATATGAATCTCATATGTCATAGTGATTGATAGTATGCAAAATGAGGGCACACTTTTAATCAGTAAATTAATTTTTGTAGCACGTGATGTATATAGAGTATATAGAATGTTAGTTGTGTATTAGACCCTTGATTTATATTATAC
The DNA here is from genome assembly GCF_019279795.1 of Protopterus annectens. Taxonomy (NCBI): domain Eukaryota; kingdom Metazoa; phylum Chordata; order Ceratodontiformes; family Protopteridae; genus Protopterus; species Protopterus annectens. The sequence continues at coordinate 1,072,323,117 of NC_056730.1, read as the reverse complement.
ATTTTGTTGTAACAATAAAACTTATCTTGCTACATGATATGCCTAAATATGATTGAATTCTTCTACACTGTAACTGAACGTGTGCTTTTATAATGACTGGAATTGAAGTATGTAAACTAAACAAGAGAAAGAGAAAAATAACAATATTTGAAAAAATGTGTTCATTTTTGTGAAGCCTGGATGTTAGTAAGGATAGCAGGGCCATAAAGAAGAGTGGGGAGGAGAAAGGTAGTGGCAAGTGTAATTTTTGTTGCATTGGTGAGAAAGTTTTTGGCTCTGTAAAGCATCTTTAGTTTTTTGATGAGGTTTACTAATGCAATTTTGTATATGCAGGTCGAATGTAAGATTATCATCCATTATCACCCCTAATAATTTACTTTGAAAAGTGACTTCAGTGGTTGTATTATTAAGAGATAGGAATTTAAATTTTGTTTTTTCATGTGAAACGGATTTGGGGAAAAAAGTAATAGTTTGGTCTTTCTTGGGTTGAGCATGAGTTGGAGCATGAGTTGTGAGTTATGAAGCCATGTTTCAGTGGCTGTTAAAACTCCCTGAGTAATTTTTGGAGGTGCACCATGTTGTCAGATATGCAAAAGAGAGTGGAATCATCTGTACATTGTCTGCTGAAGGTGCTATAATGAAATAATACTGCACAGCTTTATTAAAATAAGTGTCTCTTTAGATGCAAATGAGAGTAAACAATATGGAAGAGTGATTTAAAATCATATATCATCCATGACTGCATATGCTAGCACCTGAGGAGCTGACCACAGTAAAATCCTAGAGGTACAGAAAATGAACAGCAGAACAGTGCATTAACAAACTCATATATGCAACAGGCTGTACTCACTGCCAGAATGTATGGTTTTGCATGCTGTCTCCGGGGGTAATATGTCATCCATCCATGACTATTATATCTTGCCCTTTTCAACAATGATACTATGGACCATTACTATGTGGATAGACTCAGAATGCAGGAGCTGGTTCAGATGTGTCATGCTTATTCATAAGCCCATGGGATAAGTGGAAAACCTATCTGAGTGGATACCAAGGTACATGTGGCTTTGAGAATACTAGCTACAGGGACCTTTTAGCAGCCAGTGAGGTGACTTAGTATGAGCATCCCAGCCATCTGCCTCAAGAATACTCCACCATTTCCTTAATTCCATGCTACAGCATGTGAGAAAATGTTTGTGGTTTCTTGTACCACAGAGGAAGCAGCCAGCACCATGCTGGATTGTTATGTCATAACCCATTTCTCTGAGATAAAGAGGATATAGACTGTGCCCACATTGAAATAAAGGTCCTCCCTAATGAGTTGGAAACAAGATCAATTAATCCTAAGCCCAGTAAGGCCAATAATGTTGCAGGGATGGGGGATGATGGGAGCAACTGCCCCATGTGCAAAGTGTTAGGGGGTGTGATCAACAGGCTAGGTTTATTTTTTTTTCTGTCCCAAAATTTTGGGACAGAAAGGCATTTCAGTTAAGTGTTTTTTTTTTCACTTTGATTTGAAGAGTTGGGTGTTGTGAATTGACTGTATTACTATATTTTTTTGCTCTTCACCTCACTAGAGCTGGGATGGGTGCATTTGGTGGTGCATGACTGGCTGTATCACTTGAAGAGCAGGGGCAGTGGGGTACATGGATGGGCTGATCTTCACTGTAAGAGCTAAGAGAGTGGAGCACATGTTTGTGAGATTAGCACAGGGCACCAGCTGAGCCATATACACCTCTGCTGTTATCACTCCATCAACTTTCAGATCATCAGCAATGCAAAGGATATCATCCACAATGTATCTGCAGGCTACCCAGGCAGTATCCACAGCTCCCTTATGAATCACATGTGTGAACTACATCAACAGTTTGGTGCAATTTTCCTCAGGAGCATCTAAATGGCACTACCAGATATGCCCTGGAGCCATGGTTAATGAAACCCATTTGAAATCCACAGAATGTGGTCATCAATGTCCACAACAATGTTCTGTCACAAACCTAGATCATCATCAAGAGTCCGCCTGGCATGCTTAATGCTCATTTTTCTCTGCATGGGTATATGGTGATACCTTGCATCATGACCCTGCAATATATATAGTAAGATATTATTTGTCTGAGCTATATTACAAAATATTGAGGAAATAGCTGTAGCAGAATATGCATGAATGAAGAACAAGCTTCACCACACCAGAAGTTGGAGGTCAAGCATGATGAGGATACAGTGGAGGAGCCAGCAGCAGGTGAAATCAGATGCAGTATGCCATGACCCTGGGTCAGGAAACAGTGGCTGTCTCACAACCATGGGCTACATTAAAGCATGTACAGAAGATAATCAACTCTCCAGCTGACACGAACATCCTTCAAAAAGGTCTCACAGAGACAGATAACTGGTGCCAGCACCATGGTTTAAAGCTAAATGCCAAAAATGTATAGTCATACCCTTTGGCAAAAACAATGTGCCCACAAATTACCACATAGGCGGAAACCCATTAAGTACAGAGAAAGTTATTAGGGACCTGGGGACCCAAGCTGATAGCAATCTCTCCTTTGAAAACCACATTGCTAAAGTGGTTAGAAAGACCTTCTACATAGCCCACCTCATCACGAAGGGTTTCACATCTAGATCAAGAGAGGTAATCGTGCCCCTTTATTCATCCCTCATCAGGCCCATCATAGAATACAATGCCCCTTTTGGGATGTACCTTACCTGACACCTGCAGCAATTAGAAAGACCCCAAAAGTATCTCACCAAGAGGATCAAGGATCTCAAACAGATGCCATATGCTGCTCGGTTAAAAAAACTCCAGCTCTACTCAGTTGCATACCGCCTACTTCGAGGCGACCTATGCCTGACATACAAAGCTATGTCAAATCCAGAATTAATGGACATGCTCCACCTCAGTAAATCTAAATCCCTTAGAGCCACACGCTCAAGGGACTTGAACCTCAGCACAGAAATAAATAGAACTTGCTGGAGGGAAAGGTTCATAACCCAGAGGCTCCCTTCGCTCTGGAATAGAATTCCAGTTCATGTGAGGCAGAGCACCTCACTGAATCTCTTCAAGAAGAATCTCGATAAGTGGATGTGGGATCATAGGTTTGATTACTCCAGTGTCACTATTAGACAGAGGCACAGTAAACTAAACCTTAAAAAGGGCACAGTATACTCAAATCAAGGGGTGGCGTAAGCCATACAGAATCGGGCTAGGCTTATAATTGCCCCAGGGCAGATAGCCTAGTATGAACCTATGAACCTATGTTAAGTTGCATCCAAGGAGTGCTCAGCCATACATAGACTGACCACACTCTGCATCAGTCATAGACTACCCAAGTAACAAATAACAGAGGACAGGACATGGTTATCATCATTTGCATAGGTGTTAGGGAATCTCGTGTCCAATACCATCCACAGAAAATTGTGTGGTTGTGTGTGTGTGTGTGTGTGTGTGTGTGTGTATATGTGTGTGTGTGTGTGTGTGTGTGTGTGTGTGTGTGTGTGTGTGTGTGTGTGTGTGTGTGTGTGTGTGTCTGCATGTATGTGTTGATATGACTGATATTAATTTAGTTATTAGTATGTATTACATGTTGAGGAGGTTCTAGATTAAGGTACACTGGTCTAGGAGGGAGCATTGTAACCATAACCATATCTGGGGGTGTATGTGTGTGTGTGTGACTACACTGGAGATGTATGTGTGCATGTGTGTGCTTGCTGTGATGTAGCCTCAGTAGATGTTGCAGCAGCATGACAGTCTTATACAGACAGATCCAGAGCACCCACAAGAGATGTGAGTACATCCCAAGCATGTCCCTGTCCATGGCAGTGCCCTCTCATCGGGGGATCACAAGCATCATCAAGTCCTTACCTAGTGGAAGGCATGCTGGATGAATGTGAGGGATGGCCCATACCAGACTTTTCTGTGGCATGAGATCCACACCCTCATGGGATTCAACATGTGATCCTACTCACCTCCACACTGGATGGTTGGGTGTAAGTGGCACATTGTGTGCACCTGACCTAGGCTCCCAACTTGCATGACAGGCCGCAACAACTGAGACAGAGATAGAACATCAATGTGACACTTGTCTAGCATGCATTCTATGAGCAGAGGGGACCTGTGCTGGTAAAACTACCTATAGGAACATGTACTTTAGGCCAGAATATACAGTATCTCATGTCATCTGGTACACACTGTAAAACATGCACCATCTCAACATAGACTGAGATGTTGATAGCTTATGGCTGTATGACTGCCCTGTATATTTGCTGTGACACTGACATAGAGACAACAGTCTAAGGCGTGGGTGCTCATGACATCTATTGAAAACAAAGTGCTAACCACCCCTGCCTTCCTCATGCTCAGTGAAGCTGACAGTAATCAAGCATGACTGCACTGCAGTGGCAGGCATTCCTTTTCAGCTAGACATATCTGGTTTTCCCTGTCCTTCAGTTTCTACATGTGTATTTGGAGTGGGATTCACAGCCAATGAAATCATGTCCACTGACTGGGGTGGGGATCTGGACTACACAGTTTCTGTACCCAGTACAGACAGTGAGTGTCCCAACAATGCAAAATTTTAATTGCCATCAGGTAGGGGTATATCCACTGTGGAGGAGATGGATAAAATGTTACCTGGGAAGTTACCAAATGTAAATACCCACAATAAAAAGACCCATCACCAGTACTTTAATCCAAGTGAATGAATGCTAGCTAATTCATAGAGTGGTAGAATGTAAAATCTTCTAAGGAACCACCATCCATTCAACATAAAGTAAAATGCCATCCTTTAATATCTATTAGATAAATAGATAGAAAACCACAAATTCACCATTAGTTTAGCACCCTTGCCCCTCATGAATGGGGGGGGGCAACAAGTAAATGCCTCAACATCCGCTTGTTCTACCCGTCTCTGGGGTATTTGTACACAAAATATAAGGGCTAGAAACTTACAATGAGAATGTATGGTTAGGCTTGTATGATCCTCAGGGATCAATAGTTTAATAAGCATATCTGAGCCTATGAATTTATAGTGCATACTTTACCTTGTACTGTTGTTTTTCTAATGCCCTTATGTGCCTACATAAACAATGAGCAAAATGTGTAATGAAATGCAGTACAGTACACTTTAACCCAGTATGCAGTAACCTAAAACAGGAAGACATACACACCTAATGCATTTCTAATGGAAATTCTTAGAAGTGGCTACACTTCAGCTCTATTATCTAGCACTCCACTGTGTCCTAGGGATGACTCTTATCTCTCCATGCAGACAAGCAAGGAACTCCTCTGTCTCAGTTAATTATGGTCCGACCAACTAACTGACTCTCATCACCCGAAGCTCTTATGCCAGGCAGTCAGGATGCTGTTTAGCAACATGTATAATGTTGGTGGCCAAGGATCTTACCTGATTTTAGTCTCTGCCCTGGATACTGAAAGTAATTATATCACTGCACATTTCCAATAGGGTTGGTTAGATGCATAATGACTGATCATCTGCCGACAATAGAGATGAAGGGCCTGCAACAAAATGTTATTCTCTGCATAGGAGAACTTACATTTGGTGGCTTTAATTTAACAGATATAATACTATTTGAGGAAACATTAACGTATGTTAGGGCATGTGTAATATGGCATTTCATACACACATTTTAATATATTCTACTTGCCTGAATACTGCTGGCAGGTGTCCACAATCCTTTTTTTTCTTTCTCCTTTCCATCATTATTGCCAGCTCAGCTCTCATGTCCCATTTAGACCAGGTTTACCAACTTATTATTTGCCTCCTCTGGACTTTATCTGATATTGCTGGGGCTGGTCATGAATCCATAGACTTCTGGGACTTAGCACATCCATCCATGTGGGGGGGGGGGGTTATTTTATGACCTACCTATTTTCCACCCTTCTTTGTGGAAATGTGGTTTAGTCTGGGTTGGCATGCAATGTGAGCAAGTAGTGTATCGTCCCACCTCTGCTGCAGATTAGCAAGGGCTACCTTTCACCCTGGTACCATGCCTTCTCCAGTAATGTCACCAGCCTTCACCAAGGATCATCACAAAGGGACACCCATGTGCCACCCTCCTCCCAGGATAACCACGGCCATCCCTTGCTTGCTGCTCCATCAGTCACCTGAGCTATAATTAAACTTAGGTAGTCTCGGTCATAGCCAGGGATTTATACCTCTGGGTTTCTGTGGTCTTTTTATTTATCTAGTTCTAGATCTATATATCTATATATGTCTATCTTATAGCTATCTCTCTCTCTCTCTCTATATATATATATATATATATATATATATATCTACACACACAGTTTACACTGAAACTGCATTGGATGACTGGCATGTGGTCAACTTGTAGTTTTCAAGTAGACAGAATGTCGAACTTAAATGAATCAACTACACTACAGACAATGGGTAGTGTAAGTGAAACACTTGAGTTCGACATTGTGCAGGGGGATCGCGGTTCAGTGAGGAACTGTGAATTAGCCCATTACCTCACTGTAGTGTGATCTTGGAGTTGGTATATTTAATGTGCAAGGGGTGTGGGATGCACAGCCCCCCACATGGGGGGTGTAGGGTTGTGTAGCCACCCTGTAAAATAGTAGAATTAATGGACCGTTGACTGTACAGTTTAACAGTACGTTAATGTGCATAGCAGGAGGTGAGTTACATCACTTCCTGCTATGTTGAATACATCAAATCATGGTTGTCGGTGTATTCATTTTCACTTTGGTTTACTTTTCAGCATTCCGAATTCCACATTTCAGGTTGACATTCAAAACAGCCAACCAAAGTAGATTCGAAATGCCAATAGTAAACCTATATAGACACATATAGTGTGTGTGTGTGTGTGTGTGTGTGTGTGTGTGTGTGTGTGTGTGTGTGTGTGTGTGTGTGTGTGTGTGTGTGTGTGTGTGTAGGGCATGTAACATACACAGCAGTTAACTTATAGCCACTGTTCATAGAGTTTTGGTACATTATAGGACAATCCAGAGCTGAACAATACAATCCAGTCTTGGTTTGTGATTGACTGTGGAGTTGCCTGGCAAGAAAATATTTATTTGAATTTGTATTTTATTTCTTACCACTGTTTTTCACTGTTTGCAGGAAGGAAGGGACAGCTTGTAGACAAGAAGATTTACTTCACTATATATATATATATATATATATATATATATATATATATATATATATATATTTTTTTTTTTTTTTTTTTACCTTTCATTTTCACTGTTGTTAGAAAAGGATAGGTTTTAGACAGGCAAACTCTAAACATCCTAAGGGACCTAGTCAGCTATAAATTCACAGAGTGCAAAGAGGACAATCCAGAGCTTATCTAAACAATCTTGTCTTGGTTTCTGATTTATTGATTTTTTTACTGTTAAGAAGTGTGACTGCAAGTGATAGTGAGCAGAAGCTACTGTGAGTGATATAAAGGAATTCCAGCTTTTGTGTGACTTTTAGAAGTTTAGAACAGTCCAAACAACTCTACTGTGCATAATTTAGTATTTATTTGTATATTGTTTGAGTGATTCTCATAGAAGTTGATTTAAGTTCTCTTTGAATTCTGTGGTAACTGATTTTGTTTATTCTTTTATTTTAGAATCATTCATTTGCAGCTGAATATGGACTTCTGAAATGAGTATGTCATTAATGATTTGCTAACACAAATATCTTGTACAGTGTAATAAATGATATGTATATTTAAAGGTAATGCCTGATAACACTGGTGATCTGTGTTCCTTATGTCAAAAGTCAGATGATTTGCTTACCATTATTAATAGTAAATCTAGACTTACTGATGATGATTGCACTTGTAAAATTGGCATGACTTGGAGAACTGTTGTTACATATATTAATGACTGGACTGATGAGGTAAATGTTAGGCAAAGAGCAAATAAAACACATTTAGGAAAGAATGTGTCTATTGTCAGTAAAGATTACTCAAGTCCTATGAAACAAGATAATGCCCCTGACAACTTTGGAATTTGAGATACAAGTATTCGGCAATCTGAGGATTCAGAGCATATAGAAGGGAATAAAAAAGAAAGAAAGTAAGTCAGTTCACAACAAATAAGGAAGAAAAATAAACTGATAAATGCCTGTAAAGTAAAGTGAATACATACTAAAAAGGACACTGCTTTGTTATGTAACACACAGATTATGGAAATGATAACATTTTTCTAACAGAAAACCTTCAGTCTACAGAAAAAGCATCATTTTTTTTTCAAAAGAGAAGGTAGCAAAAGAGTCAAGGGGCAGGTGACAAGGAAGAAATGAAATCTCCACATGGAAGAATTGAAGAACATTACTGTAAGAAAAAAGATGAGAAAGACAAACAATGACAACCTGTCTCAAACTGTGGATGTACGAAGCCAGCTGGATGAAAACTGTATGCTTGGAAATGTAATATGCAATGAAAACAGTGGGATTAATAACACTAACGGTGATGAAGATCATTCCTTTCTAACAACTGATAGAACAGATATTATTGAATTAGAAGTTAAAGATCCTTCAGATCTGGCCAGAAAATATATTTTTGTAATTGGAGAGTCAGTTATTAGAGGAACTGATACTTATATCATTATGCTTGCTAGCAGCAAAAAGAGACGGATATGAGGCAAGCTTTAGAATACCTTAATGTTAGGAAGTATAGATGAGTTTTTATTCATGTCAGTACAAATGATCTTGTCCACAAGGACTCTGTGACTGTTAGTAGGGAACTTACAGCCCTTTTAGATAGCATAGCTTGTACAGGTATTAGCATCTAGTTTTCAGAAATCACATATAGAAAGAAGAGTCAACTCACCATAGATGAAAAGATTTTTGGAGGTAAATACCTGCATGAAAAAATGTCCCATTGTAAAAAATGGAAATGTGTAGAGCATCCAAGCCTGTAGAAGTGTGTTCAGACAGGATGGCGTGCATTTGTCAAGATCAGGGAAGAGAAATTTTGCAGCAGATATTTTACAATATTTGAAAAACACATGGCAGGATTTTTGCCAGGTCGAAAATTTAACATTTCACTGATAGGAGCATTTCATACATCTCTGATGGTTGTTAATGCTAGAAACATTGGTGATAAAGTTTTTTTTATTGGAAAATTTGCTACATTCCCACAAGACTGATGTTGTTATTGCTTGTGAAACATGGTTAAAGAAAAATTACTGGAAACCATTTCTGTCAGGGTATACATTTTTATTGTAATAGACATTGTAAAAAAATCAGGTGGAGGTATTATAATAGGGATTAAAAATAGTTATGAGAGCTATGATTATTACGTGTTCAGTGATGACACCAATACTATAGATTGTGCAACTGTGACAATAAAGACAACCCTGGAACGTATAACAATTATTGGAGTGTATAGACCACCAAAGTCAAGTGCTGATGACGTAGAAGAATTCACGCATTTCTTGCATAAAATACAGGAGAAAAGAATAAATGTGGCTGGGGATTCAACAATATCAGTTATGAAATTATTCACAATGTATGTTCAGGAACAACAGTTGCTTCAGATTGTAAAAAAAACCTACAAGGGATTGAAACAGACTAGACATTGTTTGTGTTCTTAAAGAAATTATAATTACTGTTCATGTCAAGTTTGACCACCGCTGATGTGCAGTGATTATTGGGTTGTAAAGGTTAATTTGTTGCTAAATAATTCTGCCAAGTTGAAATCTAAAGCAATATACAGTAGATTAATTTCAGATTATATGGAAGCAAGACAGTCACTATGTAAAATTAATTGGAGTGATGTTTTCAGTGGAAAAATTGCAGAAGGAACATGAAGGGTTTTGAAACAGAAATTGTTTGAGTGCAAAAATAAATAAATAAATTAAATAAATAAATAAATAAATAAATAAAATTAAATCCAAAACAACACCTGGAAACCAAAGTAATCACAAATATTCTCAAAAAAACTGGTCAACAATCTGCCAAAGGTACTTGGAAAGGAAGGACTATGAAAATTGAATGCTTTCATTCCCTTTTATTTATAAACTTGGAAGTTGTTCAGAAATATGAACTTTCCACAAAACTCCTCATATTTAAACAACATAATTTCCCTCCAAAACTACCTAATCTCCAAAAGGATTCAACATTTAAAAAGTGTCACTGATACATCACTTCCTGGAAATAAAAAACAGTCCCCCGGATTCATGAAGCTTGCGCCAGGCGCAGGCGTAGTGCATGCGGGATAATGCCAAATATGTCCGCCAAGCGATTCAGGTACGAACCAATTCCACGTGCACCACTGGCGTACATCAGATCTACGCAGCCCTCGGCATAGATATGCAAATCACCCCATGCGCAGTGTCGCACCATGCTAATGAAGGCATACAGCAATTCACGAAGTGGTGCAGACGTAGCGCAAGCCCATGGAAATGTAAACCAAAAAACATGGTTTACATTTTCCCAAACAGAACATCGGAGTTATGGAAGCGGACCAGACTCATGTATTACAAAGTTAACATATGCCAATGGCTAGATACACAGCCAATGGCACAAGAAAAGATGCACAACACCTAAAAAACAACATTTAATGTCATGTCCACAGTAACGCACAGTACAACCGCAGGGCATGTGTGCGCAGACAGGAATACAAAGGAAATATATACAAATGTATAAAATCGCAATGTAAGACAAATCAGGATTTCACCATAATACGCAATGGTAGGCATGGCACACTGCAAGCAAGGCGCAAGGGTTGCCAAGGGCCCACGACAGTGTTCGGCACTGTAACTATGAATTAGTAGTCAATGCCATGCAAATGAGGCAGGTAATACTGAATCGCAAACGTCCCACCGGATTAAGGATGTACCTGACGGCACAGCGCTATAACACCGAGGAGTGTATCAGAAGTGATACATGACATCAGCAGAGGGGTGTGCCACTGTATCAGTAAGCACATTGGAGCAATGCAAATCTGGCCTGGCCGTTGCTAAGCAAAGCTGCAGGACAGGGGTGGGGAGGAAGGTATAGAACTGTTTAGCTGAGAGCATACATGGTGCCCGAAAGCACATGTGTACGGGGATGGAAACATGCCCAAAACCTGGTAAGCGGATGCACGCACTGCAAACAATAGCATAAACAGGAAGGTCATGGGAAGAAAAGAAGGAAATGCCGAAGCAGGGTAATTGGCATACTAATGAGCAATTAACATCAATCAACTCACGGCGGCCAATCGATGGCAGTAGACAAGCCTGCTTGCAGAAACCTGCAAAACAGTATAGGGGAGGCATAGAATTGCAAAGAAAGGAGGGCAGGACTTGGAATACAAAGATAGGAGAACTGTCATAGCAGAGCAAAGCAAACCCACAGTAGACCAACAATAGAACACATTACGCAAGATAAGCCAGGTCTAGGAAAGTACAAAGGAAAGCAGGCTGCTGGATCATGCCAGCAAATGGTAGGTGTAACGTGCACAAATGTAAATAGAAGGGCAGGAGGTAATTCATGGCAGCCAAGTGTAATGCAATACCAAAGGCAGCACAATACTGGTTCCGTTAATAAAACACAGAAGATACCCTGTAGCCGCGATCGTACATACACACCCTATGACATCATCAGTGTTCACAGCAAAACAGTATAAAGTGTGAAAGCACCCAACACACACTTGTGTATTCCCAAACACTGTACCATAGGTGTAAACAGACGGGGAACTTTTAAAATGTACATGTTGGGAGCTGCCATAGCTGTGATTCATCAGCATGTGTTACAGACTGACGGTGCTGTGGAGGATGATGCCAACAACCACCATAGGCCTCGGAGGAGGAGAAGAGTGTTCAGACCAAGGGTAACCTACCTGGGGCTACATGATCTTTATTTTATTTATTTTATTTTACATTTGTTGACCGGGCTAGTCCAGCTGGATATATGTCCATTTTCAGTGAAGGCCCGGGGAGAAAAGCTCCACAATTTACAACAACATAAAAGGTCAAGACAAAGACATTAACAGTAGAATTTGATACATAAGAAGTTTTTAAAAAATATAGTACAAACCTAAGATTATGTATTTTATATTTCAGTAGGGAAAGAAAAAATTATCTAAGAATAGATGAACAAGACTAATACATTTGCATTAGAAATGGTGTATTGCAAATCTTTATAACATATTACAAACCTAGGATTTTATATTATGTATTCTATTAGTGAAAGAAAACAAAATCTTAGACTAAACTAGATATAGTTAGTAGTTTATATTAATAGATACTAAGGTCACACAAAAACCTAAGAAAGAAAACACTAGAGATCAATAGATAGAGTATAGAAGATCAGCATACAAGGATGGATTTATAGTGTTCATTATCACCTAGGTTGTGATACTATATGAAGGTGTTTGATCATCCCACAGTATATACATATTTACATGGGAAAAAATCCTAAGGAAGGTTAAGCTCACTAAAAATTAGTGGGTCCACACAAGATCATGATCATAGGAGGCTAGGAATTGTGGGAGTCTAGTTAATAGTCAGGTGCTAAGTCTGGGTTAACACAGGGGCATAGCCAGTGTGATTTCAGGTAGGGTTTAAGCTTGCTTTTAAATAAGCTGACAGAGGATATTGAGGTTAGCTGGCTTGGGAGGATGTTCCAGGCTTTACCTACTGTACTGGAGAACAAGGTGTCACCAGCTGAGTTGTTGGATTTAGATATTTGTACAAGTAGGTTATTAGATGGAAGGACGCAGGGCTGATCTGGAGATAGTAGAGTGTTACAGGGTGGACAGGGACATCTTACAGCAAATAGTAGAGTTGTGCCGGCTACGCCTGAGAACCAGAAACAACAGAGGGGAACCCATCCCAGTGGACATGAAGGTATGTGTAAGCTTGTGAATACTAGCCACAGGTACCTTTCAAAGGCCAACTGGAGATATAATGGGGATCTCACAGGCATCGGCATCCAGGGTACTACACCGCTTCCTGGATGCCATGTTAGCACATGCCAATGAGCATATATACTTCCCCTAAACTCAGGAGGAGTTGGCCAGCAATATGCGTCACTTCCACCATGTGGCAAACTACCCGGAGGTACTGGGTGCGATAGACTGCAAGCATATACAAATCAAGTCACCACCCGGTGAGTATGGTAGGTGCTACATAAACCACAAGGGATTCCACTCCATCAACTGCCAGGTCATGTGCAATGCCCAGGGCATTATCATGGATGTGTGTGCTGGCAGCCCTGGAAGCTACCACGACTCCCATATCTGGCATGCCTCACAGCTGTATCAGGCATTTGTCGGGGGGGCATCCCACAAGGCCACCTTGTGGGGGATGCTGGCTATGCACTGGAACCGTGGATGATGACCCCCATCAGAAATGCACACACACCAATGCAAGAATGCCATAATGAGGCACACTCACAAATCAGAATCATCACAGAGCGTGTATTTGGGATGCTGAAATCACAGTTCCGGTGCTTGGACACATCTGGTGGAGCTTTGCAGTACTCCCCAGGCACGTGTGCCCACATCTTCATAGTATGTGCCATGCTACATAATATGATCCTGTGGAAACAGCTGCAGCAGGGTCAAAATGGGGGAGGGCCTCACAGCCCACCGCAATTGCCAAGGCCAACACAGGCACAGAGGGATCCAGACCATGGACACACTGTGCCAGCCCCAGTAGGCAGACAGAGGTGTGCCCAATATGCCTATGCCTTGGCAAAGAGGGAACGTATATCACATACCCTGAGAGTGTAGGCTCCCACGGACTGACACCCCTCTCCACCTGCACACTCAGTACAATGGATGGCACACAAACATGACCACCTGTAAATTGTGATGTATCGGTGGCCCACTGTGGAATCCTACATAGGCAGCCCTCAAACATTGTACATGCAACAGCCATTGGAACATGGAAATGTCAACACCTGAACAGTAGATGCGCCTATCAGCATCTGTTGGTGCTGTGTGTAGAGGTTCTCAGGTACATCGGTAGGTACACGCCCGATTGTCAGAGGCAAAACACCAAACGGGGCAAACAGTGACTCCCGTCACCACAACATCGAGTAAGCAACTGTCGCTTACTGGAGCAGAGGCAATCGTGGGAGCACATGGCTGTAAGCACTGTCCTACACACACTCAGCATGGATTCCTCGCTGCGTTACTGAGGGGCTCCACAAAATGTAATCATGGATGTTGTGTCAAGGCAGAGGATGTACCCATGACAGGTATTCATCACCCCAGCATGCTGCATCCACGGTCGTATGAAGGTGTAGCACATTATCAGGTGTAGCTAATTGTGATATACATACCCAATGCTGGAGTACAGCCAGTAAACATCACATGGACATACCATTAACTGGACTCATCAATTAGTAAACTAACAGAGTTATCCATGTGAGTGTAGTGTGGAGAAACTGCTGTAGTGTACTTCACATACAAAATGACATAATACGTGTACAACTCCCAGATGTCCAAGTGGTACATGCAGTGACTATCGTGCATATTCCCGGTCCCACGTCCCGCAAGGGATGTAACGTACCCCTGACGGCACAGGTAATGCATTCCGGATGCAGGTCATCAGAATATGTGTAGCACACGTTAGCGGGAATAAGCGTTGCACACAGCTGGTAAGCAATGTCTAAATACGACTATACAGATATGCATGAAACAGGGCTAAGCTTCACCAACCACTGCGCAGATCGCAGTCAATGATGTACAGAACAGGTGAAACCAGCATTAGTCACCCCTGATCAAATAGTGCCTGCTCTGAAGGGTAAGACGACCACTGCCAGGAGTGGAACAGGCAATCATGTATACAATCACCCAACACTATTGCTAGCCAAGATGTACATACGGTAGGGTTGCCACATTTCAAATGACCAATGTGGGACTTACGCCAGATGTCAGCAGGCCGACACATACACCCGGCCAGTACGAAAACCAGAACATCAGTGTTTTGCATAGATAAAATGCTTATTCTAGTAATGGTCACAGGTACGTGTTCCGTGTCCTGTAACATGTAGGTGGGTCAGAGACAGAATACGTGTTTTATGCAACTATGACATAAACTATAGGGAATATGTTTGTCCCAAAGTCGCAGGACATTTGCTATGTTCACAAATATTTCGCAGGACACACCTGCACAAAGAGGGACTGTCCCTCGCAAAGTGGGATGGGAGGTAATCTTAACCTATGGCAGGTGTGTAATGTGACAAGTACATACACAAACGTGTGGAGTCCAGGAAACGCAGTATACACTGACAAACACACAATGAAAGGCGTAGCGTGTCTGTCATCACCCCTGTCCGAGATATGTATATATGTATATATAAATATATCTATATATATATATATATATATATGTATATATATATATATATATATATATATATGTATGTATATATATATATATATATATATATATATATATATATATATATATATATATATATCTTCACATATATAATACAGATAGAAAGGGCGATAGTGTGATATATGTCGATATATAAGGAGTCACTGACATCTGCAAATATATAGATAGGTCAACGACATTCAAAACACCTTGGAGGTATAAATAAATAGGATACCGCCAACTATGGAATGTGTCACACACCGACACGCGTAACCAGGAGGCTGAAAGACAGAAAGAACACAGTACTGGAACAGTAGAACCGTGAGCAATATGACGATAGTAAGGACATGTAATCACCGCTGTTAGCGGTGCGGTCCACGTAGGTACCGCGTACAACTGTGGTTGTGAGTGATGTAGCCTGTGTATGTGTGTGTTGAGGGTGCCATGTGTGTTTCCGTGTAAATGTAATGTGTGTGTGTGTGTGTGTCCACATCGTGTGTCTGTAGGTGGCAACTTGGAGGTAGATGATTACGGTAGGTGTGGGTATAGCTACCCGTAGGCATGCGGTAAACACCTGTCCCACATTGGGAGGGACAGCCCCTCCCTGGGCAGGTGTGTCCTGACATGAAACATTACAAAGGGCAAATGTCCGAGAGTGTAGGACATTAGTATGCCCCAAATATTATGCAACAGTTGCAGGAAATACTCATGCCTGTATGTATGAAATGGAAATGTTACATGCAAACTGATAAGTAGGCAAGGTCCAAGAACAATTGGTATGTAATGAGGATAAAAGTATGTGCTATCCTGTGTACTGACCGTGGCTATATGTCAGCCTGTAAACACCACTGTGTGACCTGCAAGTGTCCAACTATGGCCATATGAAAAGGTGGCAAGCCATGCCACAGAGAGTTTGACACCAACACCACTGCAATGACTGCAAATATCTGGGACAGACATACATGGGATAGCGGTCATTTAGAAATATCCCTGCACATATTGCCGTACATCCGGAGGTATGGAAGTATCAACCTCACCTGCATACCATATAAAAACCAATTAACAATGGCCCAAAATAAATTCCCGTAACAGACGTCTACTAAGTGATAGCACTGTAATTAGGGAAGGGGCCCACACACATATATATGGACTACGTAGAAATGCAAGCCCCACAAAACCGTAAATGCTAAGTACACCCAACTACATCCCCCACACTGGAAACAATAGCAATACAGGCCATAATCACAGCACAAGCATCCACTTAGTCAATTACATCTGCTAAACCGTTAACATACCTTGTGAGAAACACATTTAAAGGCGCCATGCAAAATTGTCTCCATCGTATAACGGTACAAACAGCGATGTTACAGGTGTTTGCAATAGTCCGTTATCAGACGGGTGGGATGACAGGTACAGTCACAGGTAGAACCACATACTCAAGCCGTCACACGCAATCCACGGGGGACATGACTCCAAAATACACTTGGCTCTACACATAGCAGTTGCAATTATACACAACAAAACACAATACAGGCCATCTCCCTGAAGGCAGGGCAAATGGCCAACACCCAAGTGGAAAATTCAATTATACCCCACTGTTGCCGCGTAATTGGCAAATGGAGTAGCTGCACAGCTGAAGTGCACATAATTAGTCACACCGGAATACCAATTGGCAGCAGTAAACCACATGTTGCAGGTATCAACGTATATAAGGATGACTTGCCAGATATGCAAACTGTACGCTCATGCCGTAAAACAGTTTAAAGAGTGATACAGAAGAGCGAGATAGAGACGAAATACCGGAACAATATCAAGGTATGTAGAACACTAACTGTATGTATAGTATGTTCCGTATTAAGTTATGTCAGTGTATGCATAGCCGGATTTGCAGTAATTAAAAGTGTCTGCCATGCATAAAGTGGGAAATGGTATTTATGTAGTGATGTCATGCTGATCATACTAACGCTTATAGAAGTTGTGCGTCCAGCAGTGGGCCACAAGGTAAACAGCACAGACACCACAAGGGATGCAACATGATGGCTTTAAACAGAACAATGTCATACGACCCGCCGTCAGTGGCAGGGTATGTCCAACAAGTACGTGTCATAGCAGGGGATAGTATATGTGGATATACTGTAACAGTACGCATGTGTATGGGCATATAACGTCAATGACATGTCTAAGGTGGTCCCGCTGTGCAAGTATGCTTTGAATTATGGGATAACATGTAACATGTGTAATGTATAGTACAGTAGATTGATATGTCAGATATGCTACACAGGAGAACAGGCATATGATGCATACCAAAGGTATCGTATAGTGATGTGAGTAGTATGTAATTAATTTATGTATAAACAGTTATGATGAAATAAATAATGTAATCCACTCTGTGCATTTGCAAAGGACGCAAACATTACCCCCATACTAGAATAGCAGAAGAGATGTAACAGACATAGAAGAACATGAATGGCGTGTACAATAACAGGATACATATGGCCTGTAGTCACGGGACATTGTAATAGCATGACAGCTAATCTAAATGGAAGGGCTATTCCAGTAACCATGCACAGAGGACATGTAATAGCTCCACAGGTTCATAGTGGGGTACCATGCAGTCTGGCAAGTCTATGTGTAACAACAACTACAGTGTGCACACCAGTGGCACCTCTCTAGGGTAGTGTCCTGTGAACAGAAGAGCCATGTGTAACCTGCATCTCTGCACAGTACAGCCACTGCAGTGATCCCTGGCATACATGTGTCCACCATCCACCAAGTGAGGTATCACATGAACACTGCTACTGACTGTCCATGTGTGATGTACATAGGAATCTTGTCCCAAAGCATGGTGAGTGTCCGGTCTGGGAATGCAACCCCCAAGCACATCCCACACACTGTTGCGTGTGTGCACATATCCATGAGCATCATGCTCACAGTGGCTATTGTGTATGTTGCGTATGCAGAGTATATCCATTAACATATTTGCAGACATGGGTCCTGTCTTTGCAGCAGAGGTCACCCCTGAGTATGTAGTCCGCAAATGTATACAGGTGTGGTGTCTGTACTTTAGCCGCAAACTTTAACTGTCATAGCTCAATAAACGTCATGACGTTTTAATGTTGAGTGATGTAAAGCTGTAGCTGTTGTGTAAGGTACACCCTAAGTGGGGTGTTGTACCCATGGATGTGTGTATAAGTCCGGTGTTCAGAGGTACAATGGGTGCCTATGTACCAGCTACACACCCACTACAGACAAGTGTAGACACATAGAAGGATATCCATGCCACAGTGGCAGTATGGTAATCACAGGAGTGTGTGCGACATACATGTGTAGTACGGATACGTACAATGCGACATGTATGTAGGGGACTAACACCTATGTGGTAACCAGTGGGTGGATGGTGCACTGCAAAGGTGATGTTCATACAAAGTGCCATGCAGGTTGAGGCCATGATGTTCATATCAGGTATCCGTCACAGTGACACCCGTATGGATGGGGTCTGTATCAGCTGGTGGATCAACAATGGCACTCGGTATGCAGTGGTCTGTAAAGCTAGGCAGGGAAGTCCTCTCAGTGGTAGCCTGTACCTCAGGGAAACATATACCGAACATGAGGGCCCCATGACTGAGGACTGTGGTATACCAAGTGTAGCTGGAATGCAGTATGTGATATGGTATGCCACTCTCAGTGTGTGTGTCCCGTCCATTAGCCATGTTGCATAACATCCTGAGACATATGTTTTGATGTGTAGGTGGATGTGTATGTTGTCAATACCAGAATGGAGAATGGTGCTGTAAGGCAGTGAGAGGACAATGTAGGCTGTGTGGACCCCCGTGTCATCAACTACTCTGGCAACTGTATGAAAGGTGCTCAACAGGTGTAGGAGGCATGCTGTGGCCCCAACAAGACCAACCCAGCTGGCATCAAAGGACCGGAGCACAACAAAGACTCAGCGAATGATGTCCATGATGATGTGACCTATAGCCGTGCAGAACAGTCCTGTGAGGTGTGTAGGGCAGTAGTCCCAGTCTTGCATTGTGGTGCTACCTGTGTGGAGTGTAACTGTTGCTGTGTGCCAGTCAGGGGCCACAATGTCTGGTACAAGGCTATTACTGAATATGGTGTCCCAGTGGGGAGACATATCATTCAGAGGTCTGTGGACATCACAGCCTGGGATTTTGTAGGGTGACAAGGGGCCAGTGTCCTAGGACATATAGAGTACAGGTCAGTACTGTGTAGGTGTGATCACAGGTACACCGCAATGTTCCTGCAAGGAATGTGGCCCTGTAGGGAGTGAGAGGGTGTAATGTTAGCAATGAAGCCATCAGACAGCATGTTGCCAACATCACCTGTTACTGTCATATTCCAGAGTGACAGCTGTATGTGTGAG
Organism: Protopterus annectens; assembly: GCF_019279795.1. Lineage (NCBI taxonomy): Eukaryota > Metazoa > Chordata > Ceratodontiformes > Protopteridae > Protopterus > Protopterus annectens. The sequence continues at coordinate 1,072,303,438 of NC_056730.1, read as the reverse complement.
CAGATGTGGGTATTGCATACGACTACTGACATACCACCATAATGCTTTGTGGTACATCTCGGAATGTGTTGCAGTAATGTGTATGTAGCTAGTTATGGAGTATGTGATGCGGGATCCCGTGGCCCAACGAGGTTGACCAGTGAGTTACCCCACTCATGGGAAAGTACACCACTGTGCAACAGCCCCCACCTGTTGTAAAGTATGTCCATGGCACCGCACCCCCAGAGTGGCATCTGTCATCTGGTGTGTACCATCATGGCTCTGTGTGGAATAGCATGATCCATATTGTCGTGTACGTGGTAATGAAGTGCACTGGGGTATGTCTCAGTGTTTATATGTGCATTGTCCACCTGCACATGTGTCATGACGTCACACTTGCATACGACATCTGTAGTCGGTGTTGTAGTACTCATCTACTGTGCATGCCGTGAAGTGTGTGGTGCCGGTACGTGGCTAACAAGGGTGAGTAGCATATGTTCGGACTCCACCAATGAGGGGATAACCCCAGGTGTGGAACAGCAGTCACATGTTGGTAGTGTCCATGTCAAGGATACTGTTGGTCTTGGTGGTGGTGTGTATGGGTCGAACTAGCCGAGCGGAGGTTATGACTCACGGACAGCGTATGGACAGTGTACACCTAATGTGTTGGTACATGTGTGGCTATCACAGTTAAGTGTGGGTTACTGTCAGTCTCACATCAGTAGCAGCAGTTTGAGCTCAGCTGTCCAGTACTCCATGAAATGAGGTCTGGTGTTGAATCTGCAGCTGGTAATACTGTGAATAGCAGTTCTGGACACAGTTAGTTGCACGTGAAGCACCTGTGATGCATTGTGCTAAGTAACCAGCCGGGATATGTGTACAACATAGTGGAATATGGGGACACCTCAGACGTGGGTGTGCCAGTCCAGGTACATGCCTTAGAGGTAGGGTCTGTCTATAACCAGTCATTGCAGGTGTGCTCTGCAGAGCCTAGAGGCAGGTCCCAGTCACTGCAGAGATATTGAAGTGGTGCAGTATCAGGTGTGCCTTGCCTGCGTGCGTCACAGAGGATGATGTCAAGCATTGTGTTACATGACCACATGTTTCGCTAGCCAGTTCCCGTTCTGGTGGTGACTGATATTGGACACTGTGCAAGACAGGCAGTATAAAAGCAGCAAGAGTCCAACATGTGATCCATACTCCCAGGGCTGACATGTGCAGGTCAACTGTGCCACAGCATCATGTTTTTTGACCAGGTCTGTCAAAGTGGACATATACCAGATGCCTGTGGAATGACAGCAGAAGCATGGACAACTGTTGGGAATGACACAGTCACTCGTTGTACAGTGATAACAGGTCTGGATGACCGCAAAATGCTCCCCAGGGCTCGCACCACACCATCAGGGCTACAACACTGGTAGGCTATTGCATGTCCCTGCACACGTAGTCTGTGCCCTGAGATACAACCTCAGTCACACAAACATGGAAAATGACAGTCACATCGTACCTGCTGAGTTGTGGCATGTGTGCATAGGTTATGTTGCAGAACCAGTTACCTGACAGCAGGATGTAAGTGACTATCGCCTTGTGTAGCCTGCTGAGTGGAACAGCAGTGTGACCACCGACAGTCACCTATGGCAGGTGTGTTGTGTATGTTATGACACCCTATTGGCTGTATGTGATGGGCACATGTGTCTGTGGGCTATAGGTTGGTGGGGTTGTGTTTGGTGATGTGGGCTGCCGTTGGTGCCCACACAGAGTATGGAGGGGTACTGTACAAGGAGACTCCGTATGTGTGGCCTGTGGTGGGGATCATGTGGGACTATATGATGAGTGGGGTGTGTTGCAAATGTTGCACATCCCCACATGACTGCCAGGTGCAGTCAGGGTTGGTGACAGTATAACCCCCAGCAGGGCTGCATATGTGCATCCCCCACAGGCTGTACTGTTGTATGTTGGGAGGTGTGCATTGACTGTGTACATCAGAATAGCTCTATTGCCACATGCACAACATAGTCATCATAGTGACAGGCAATAGCACTGGTACGTGCCAGTTGGACATGCCTGGATATAAGTAGTACGTGCCAGGTGGACACGACGTATAAACCACCATGTCTCACGAGATATGTGAGTGATGTGTGTACGACAGCTGTTGTACTGTAAGCAAGCTGGGAATGTATGGACAGACAGTGTACCTGTGAGGACTGGTGTGAAATGGGTGCTAAACTAAGCAGTAGCTCATAACGTGCCAAGAAGCTCTGAACAAGTGCCGAGCATGCCCATACAATACAGATAGGGTGTTGGATAATATCAGCCCACACGTGTTGATGACAGTCATGATTGGTGGCACCGCATCTGAACACTGCCTGGTATGGTCTGCAAGTCCATGAACCATTATCAATGTAGATGTTAGCAGTACAGATGTACAAGACAGTATGGATGTTTGACTACAAATGCCTTTGTATGTCACAGGAGTGTTCTACTAGTGGCCTGTTGACAGACTCACAACTGCTAAAGGTGCTACAGGGACATGTGCATATCACACAGTGTCAGAGACAGTAAACCAGGGTTAATGTGTTGTACCCCACCCGCATTGTAGCCCATACCACACAGACAAATGTCAGCCATCTGTGTATGTGAGGATGTGAATGGCCATGACCTATGGGCAATAGTTGTCACAGTGTTGTGAACAACATACAGAATGGACTGTGTGTGTGAGGTGTGTGACATATGTGCACATTCTGGTGGATGATATCAGCAATGACACCACTAGGGGAATACCCCTGTATCCATTAAGTAACACCTAGGCTGTGGTCAACATTATGGGCACTGTGTTAGGGATGGTGTTGTGCAGTACACCTCCCTGAGCTGGAGACATCTCCCTGGCCCTTTAGGTAGTCATCCGAGGTACCCATGACATGACAGGGTGGTATCCATGAGCACAGAGATCATTGGACAGGCATACACAGCACCTGTGTGACCAATATTGGAACACATATCACCCACCAGGGGTAGGGCTCATGCGTGGATGGTCGATACCAGCCTCCACAACACTCACCTCCAGTATGCAGCATGCTATCCACCTTGCATACAGACATATGCCACACTATGCTGTTGGACATGCTAAACGTCCATAGCCTGATCTGAAAGACATACGTCATGGACAACCACTGTCCTACGACTAGGATGGCCACAAGCTGGACAGATCCCTGTGCCATACCTGTGACATACTCCCGCCATACCATGCAGCCCTGTCTGCATAGCTGCACATATCATCCCTGTCATACATGGTGTGATGGCCGTATGGTAGATGTAGTATCAACTAGCTGGATCAGTAATGTGTCACTGATGCCCCTTGCGGTGGCGTAATGGGTGTCGGATACAGCTAGTAAACCCAGCCCGTACATGCTATAGCCGACAACCTTACCTGCGAATGACGTTCGACTAGCCATTGTCCCATGTCTATCACATGTGCAACACAGGCGATCCGTGGCAGGATGTTGAACAGCTGTACAGTGCAGTGTAGATGTCTATGGCAAAACAGATGCATGTACAGGTTTCCATGCGTACTTGGTGCATTGTCACTGTCCAAGTCCATTAAGGCTGTGTCTGTGCTGATATGTGACATATACACAGCATCAAGGTCAACAGCATTACCGTGGATACATCCAGGCATGTGCAGATAGGTAAGAACACCAGTGCAGGCAAACAGACATGCCCACATGAAGGCAGATGTCACATGCAGTAGGATCACTAATGAGGTGACACACATATATGGGGATGATATCCAGTGCATAATGGGTGTTACATGTGTGTGACAAATACATGCCAGTCATGTTAGTCTCATGTTGAATTGCAAAGATAACTGTGTAGCTGTACTAGAAATGTATGTGCAGCAGTATCACTGTACATGTCTGTAAATGTGACCTGTCACCTTCATTATTTCTTACAGATAATGCCTCATACACGTCTACCAGCATACAGCCGACAGGAGGATGATGTCCTAATCCCGTACCTCCATGAGAACTATGAGGTGTTATTTAGCAATGTGCCACAGCACGCAAAGCAGCGGGATGACCTGTGGCAGGATCTACATAGGAGGGTCAATGAAGTGGGTGGCCACAACCGCACCTACCAGCAGGTGCGCAGGCGCTGCACGGACTTAATACGTCATGCAAAACAGTGTGCCCCTGCAATCACCAGGGAACAAGGTGGAACAGGTGGTGGGCAACCAACCCAGCTCCCACTCACACACACAGAGGAGCTACTGGCCAGTCTGGGGACACCCTCGGAACAGCTCCCACAAACTCTAGCTGCCATCGTGGAGGTGGGTGTCTCCCAACCAATGAGCCTGGAGTTGTATGGTAAGTCAGTACTGAACATATGGCCAGTATATCCTACGTACATGCATGTGTCAGTGTACATCATGTAATGTAACAAGATATGCAAGGTATGTGGACACACATGCTGCATGCTACATTATGCTACCCTGTGTATGCACCATACCTCTGAACTGTACAGGTATTTACAGGATGTCCAGATGCCTGCCTCATATTGTCGGTGTGTTCCCCTTGTTATCTGTCCCTTTCTGGCAAATAGCTGAGGAATGGAGTTATTAAATGATGACATACATTTGTGTTTATGACTGCACATTCCGTTTAAAAACCATGTGCATGCAAACCTATTAGTCTAGCAAATTTCTAGGTTTGTAAGAGCAATATGTCACAGTTGTCCCTATTTGTCCCCCATTATAGTAGGCTTTGTCCACATTTATTGTTCTAAGAGGTTGAGAGGTATGGTATGCACACATATGCTTACTATATGCTATTGTACAGGCGACTGTGTTAACTTGCACTGTGCACCCTGTGGCTGTCATACAGTCATGGATAATGTTCATACTGCTGTGTCACCCTATACAGGTACCTCTGGCGTGCCACACAGACAAGAGTCCGTTGCAGGTGAGACTGTCATCGGTATCAGGCATGTCAAAGCATAGATCTATTTGCCGTGTGGCCAGTTAATACATGGATATACAGGTCACATCACCCATCATCCACACAGGCCACCCATGTGCAATATTTACAAATGAAATGACACACAGACATGACACCACAGTATCTGTCATTGCTACATGTGTGTCCAGCTGTGCATACAATGGTGGAGGTGTTCTACAATGGAGGCATATATATTATACAGTGGAACAAAACATGTGGTACACAAAACAGTACCGCACAGTGAGCAGTGATATGGGCAGACCACAGGCGTCACCATTGTGTTATATGCCCCAGCAATAGGTTCACACATTGTGATGTTCCATCCGACATGTCTCAGACACGTACCGTTTTGGTTGCAATATTGTCACACTTTCCCATAACCCATACCCCACATACCACACATACACCTGTTGTCTGCATAGCCCTGTGGATGGTGACATATCCAACATCTATGGGTGTATGTCATATGGGAAAACACAGACATGTGTGATAGACGGCCATCACATACATGACCAACACATGTGCACACATGGCCATGGGGGATGGCCGGAGACACATAGCCACACAGTAGATGGGATGTGGATACCCCGTGACCCACTTTGTCCACACATGGTCCAATTACAGCTGTACTAGACTGATTGTACAGGTGATGTGGTACGCTGCACATCTTAAATGCCTGTGCACAGCTAGTGGAGGTGTCTACCTCAAAAGATGTGTTGAACATGACGTCTGTGTCATAGCATGACAGTAGTCACCTTTACAGATTCCACTGACAGTGACAGCAGACCACAGATACTGTACTTTTCCCTTGCTGCCGTAGGACATCACTATTAGCTGTGCACCTTGTGTGCATGGGACATCAATGTCATGTGTGAAATGGTGATGTGACGGGTCCGCTATGTGTGGACATAGTTGTCGGGCAGCTAACACTCTGTAGTCATCGTGCAGGGGTGTCATCTGTATGTCCTCCAGTGACCTGTCACATGACACAGCTTGGTTTGGTGTGGTGTGTATACACCTCAGCATCGTGCGTCACAATCCACAGGTATGTCGTGGGTATGCATGCAGTTCTGGATATGCAATGCATATGTATCATGCACTGTTTAGCAATATAGACGTCTCATGATGCCATGCAATGGCACAGTGTCTGTACTTCACACTGTACAGCAATGTAGACAGCTCACAGTCCCCTACCATGCCCATGCACATTTGCTCAACATGCATTCTAACTGTAGGGCATATGGACAACACCACAATGTGATACGCAGTATGACGCTGTACATGTGTCAGGACACCATTGTGTCAGGCATGCATGCATGTTAATGCACACATCAGCAGACTACATGTCAGGGTCACGTCAGCGATGTGTACTGTTATCCTGTTCCAGTCCACATGGTGTATCACGGGGATGCATGCATACTACTATGATTGTGTGAATTGCATGGATAATGATATGACACCTGCCTGCTGTAGTGCGCATTCCAGGGGGTATGATTACAAACACTAGTGATGTCTGAGCTGCATGCTCTCAGCTGTATCACAAGCATGCTGCATGCCATCTGTCATATCACATGCAAGGTGTGTCAGTGTGTGTGTGTGTGTGTGTGTGTGTGTGTGTGTGTGTGTGTGTGTGTGTGTGTGTGTGTGTGTGTGTGTGTGTGCCAGTGTGTGTGTGTGTGTGTGTGTGTGTGTGTGTGTGTGTGTGTGTGTTTGTGTGTGCGCGTGTGTTGGTGTGTGTGTCAGTGTGTGTGTGTGTGTGTGTGTGTGTGTGTGTGTGTCTATTGTAATTTAGAGTCTGTCTTTGCATTCACAGGTGATGTGGGTGCATTACCCTCCTGCGGTCCATCTGATAGTGTCCCCACAGATGCTAGCAGTGATGAATATATGCATGAGGTACAGGCAGGGATGTCAGGGGCTTAATCTGTGCCAATGGTTGCCATCCCAGCTATGTCCCCCTCTTCCCCGCACACAGTTCAGCTGCCAACTCATACCACATCACCAGTGGCCATAGAGGAAGGACAATCAGCGTCTGTTAGCGTTGAACAGGAACATGTGGTGGCTACAGAAGATGTGTCTCCACACCATGGTGGCAGTGTACTGACTGCAGATGTGCCACACAGGCATGTGGCTGGTGCTGCTCGTAGGAGCACCTCTGCTCAGCACTTGTCTTAAAAGCATCTTCTTTTCAGGTTTAGCACTTCTGTATTATACAAAGTCCCTCACTAGCGAACCCCCCCCCCAGGAGTACCCACTTCCTTACTAAGTCCTCTCTTATTCAGTTACACCCCTAACTTCTTAATTTCTCTAGCATGTCGAAGGGCCAGATGCTGGCATCCTCCCCTGTCCAGTTGGTGAATCTGGGAATATTGAGGCAATGTTACAATTGCCTCATGTACACAGACAACCCTCTCCTCCTCCCACATAACACAAATACTTGCGAGAGATGCAGCTATTTGGCCAAACTGGAGGCTGAGCTCTCTCAACTCAGGACTGGCAAGACCAGACAGAAGGAGAAGGCAACTACACACACCACAAAACCAGTCTCACATAAAGCTATCACAACAATGAATCAAACACATAAACACACAAAGACATACTCGGAGGCTCTGAGCAAAATTTACCTAAAAAGCAGAGGCCTCCAAAGCAGACACCAAGCAACTGCCACCTCATGACACACCACAGGCAACACATAAACCACAAAATCAGTGTGCAAAGCAGTCACAGCCCTTAAGGCCAAATACAACACCAAACATACTTGTCATAGGTGACTCCATAGTAAGACACACTGACGTCCCACTCACCAGGCTGAATAAGGAGAGGGTCACAGTAAGCTGCCTATCGGGCTAGAATCCGCCACATAACACAAGCACTCGGGTCACTCCACAGCAAGTACAAATATGACACAGTCATTGTCCATGCTGGTGTGAACGACCTGAGACGTACCTCCCTGGACTACATGAAAAGAGACATAGAGGAGCTCTCTGATTATGTAGCCCAGGCAGGTATGACCCTGACCCTGAGCAGTATCCTTCCTTCACCAAGAATGATGCCACAACATAGAGACAAGATGATCAGCTTTAACAATTGGCTTAATTTCTGGTGTCATTCAAAGGGGATCCAGTGTCTGTCTGCCTGGGATGACATGCTTGACAAGCCACGCTGCTTCGCAAGGGACGGCTTGCACCTGTCACACCTGGGATTCCGGATATTGGCTAAGGCTCTTGCCACCCCATAGTGCCTTTTTCAGGCAAGGCTCAAATTCTAAACCTACCACCCTAGAAAACAAAAATGGGAAGAAACTAAGGGTAATGCTGCTCAATGCCAGAAGTCTAAATCTCAAAATGCATGCACTCGAGGCCCTTCTCAGTATGGAGAACATCGATGTCTGTGCTGTAACTGAAACCTGGTTCAAGGCTCCTGAGAGCAGCCCGGCACTATCAGGTTTTACCTCATATCATGCGTTCCAGCCCCAAAACCCGGACCACACCACAAAAGGAGGGGCTGTATCCATATTCATCAAGGATACCCACACCTCTAGGTTGGTGGCAACGCACGAAGCATCGGAAACCATCCAGGTGCAATTAACCACAGGCAAAACTGCTCTACAATTTGTAGCATGCTACAGGCCACCCTCTCAAACTCAGGAACCTCACACAGCCTTCCTGAAGACACTGGAGGGTATAAATGTATCTCCAAACACCATTATATTGGGTGACTTCAACTACCCGAATATAGACTGGTAACATTACTCAAGCCCCAACTTTTTAGCCCAAAGGTTCCTGGAGTTCATAAATTCAAATGCCATGGAACAACTAGTCACTGTTCCCACAAGAGGAGAAAATATACTAGATCTCATCAGCACAAACATGGGGACAAAATGCTCCACACCGGAAGTATATCCCTCATTGGTGAGATCAGATCATAAACGAATCTTACTGGAAATCCACATCCCGCCCCCACCCCAAACAAAAAAGGCCACAGTGAAGAACTTCTCTAAAGCAAACTTCACACTACTCAAGACTGGTGTGGTATCCTTCAAGGCCCCCGAGCCAGTGGAAACCACAACCCAAGCTGCGGAAGCCCTTACAAATGCCTTCTACGAACACCTCCAGGACTGCATGGATCAGGCAATCCCTAATAAAACCAAGACTCTTTCCACCAAGGGCAAACGTCCAGTCTGGTGGACCCCAGCCATAAACAAACTTTACAATTAGAGGAGAAAGCTGTTACATGATAGAGCAAAATCCATAAAAGAGAAGACACCCTTGATCATTATTAGTAAAAAAATACGAGCATTCATAAAATCATCCAAGGCCAACTTTGAGAGAAAAATTGCCATAGATTCAAAAGACAATCATAAGGCCTTCTTCAGCTATGTTAGAAACCTGGGTGCAATCTCCCAGATATGCTCAGAATTAGTCCAAAATGATACAAAAATCACTGAACCCACAGACATTGCCAACATACTGGCAGACAGGTTCAGTGCAAACTTCACCCCCCTGTCCCCCCCAAAAGGAGAGATAACTATCCCAGCGGAGTGTAGCCTCCCAGACATCTCAAATGCGAAGGTAAAAGCTGCTCTCTCTAAAGCTAAAAACACAGCATCAATGGGACCGGATGGTGTCCCCGGCTGTGTGCTACACGAACTCAATGAGGAACTAAACCCGCACATAAGGCAGCTGTTTAATCTTAGCCTTACCACAGGATACGTGCCCAAGGAGTGGTGTACGGCAACTGTGGTCCCACTCCACAAAGGCGGTGCCTCTACGGACCCTGGTAATTACCGCCCCATAAGCTTAACAAGCCTGGTCTGCAAAGCTATGGAGAGGATCATAATGGAACTCATAAACAAAAACATAGGGGACTTGCAGACATTGGACCTGACCCAGCTTGGCTTTGTCAAGGGCAGACCATGCCTTTTGAACTTGGTCGACTTCTTCGAAACAGTCAACAAGGCCATTGATGAGGGAAAGGCAGTCCATACAGCCTACCTTGACCTTGCAGAAGCTTTCAACACAATACCCCACTCAGGTATTATAGAGAAACTTACCAGCTTAAACGTAAATCCATATGTCACAAGATGGGTTGCAAACTGGCTAAAGGACAGAACCCACAGGGTTAGAGTTGCTGGCACCATGTCAGACTCCAAGCCGGTCACAAGTGGTGTCCCACAGGGCTCAGTCCTTGGCCCCCTGTTGTTCAGCATCTACTTCTCAGAAGTACAGGCAAACATAGGAGGACTATAGCTGACAAAGTTTGCAGATGACTGCAAACTGGGCGCCATAGTGGAAAGTACATCGGACACAGATATCCTTCAGAGGGGTCTCACGGAAACTGATAGCTGGTGCCAGAGCCATGGCCTGAAGTTAAATGCCAAAAAATGTATAGTCATACCCTTCGGGAAAAACAAGGTAACCCCAAGCTACCATATAGGTGGCAATCCACTAAGCACAGAAGAGGTTATCAGGGACCTGGGGACCCAGGTTGACAGTGGCCTTTATTTTGACACTCACATTGCTAAAGTGGTTAGAAAGACCTTCTGCATTGCCCACCTGATCATGAAGGGATTCACATCCAGATCAAGTGAGGTCATTGTTCCCCTGTACTCTTCACTTATCAGACCAATGATCGAGTACAATGCCCCAATCGGGATGTATCTCACCCGACACCTGCAGCAATTGGAGAGACCCCAAAAGTTCCTCACCAAAAGGATAAAGGGATTCCAAAATCTGTCATATGCTGCCAGACTGAAGAAACTCCAGCTCTATTCAGTCGCATACCGTCTGCTCAGAGGTGACCTGTGCCTGACATACAAGGCCATGTCCAACCCGGAATTAATGGACATGCTCCACCTCAAAAAATCCAAATCTACCAGATCCACTAGAGCAAGCGACTTAAACCTTAGCACGGATATAAATAAGACATGCTGGAGGGATAGATATGTCACTCAGAGACTCCCTATGCTGTGGAATAAAATCACGGTCCATGTGAGGCAGAGCACCTCGCTGGCTCTGTTCAAGAGAAATCTTGACCGGTGGATGGGAGATCGTAGGTTTACCCCGGGAATCATCTCTGTGTCACTGCTGGACAGAGGCACAACAAACTAATGGGCACAATATTTTTTAACATAAGGGGTGGAGTAAGCCACAAAACTTTGGGCTAGGCTTATAAATGCCTTAGGGCAGATAGCCTAGTATAAACCTATGAACCTATGAACCTATGAACCTGCAGGACATAGCGCAGCAGCTGGAATCACCAGACGCATGTTCCAGAGTGTAATGGTGGCACAGGCATGTGCCGAATGGCAGAACAGAGTAGGGCAGAGGCTGCAGAGGGCTGCTATCCGTACCCTGAACAACAGGCATTGGCAGGTGCTCAACAGCAAATTGCCAATGTTCTGGACAGGTGATTGGGTGACATGGTCAGAATCTTTGACCGTGGCATGGCAATCCGCGAGCATGAACTGTCTGTGCTGGAACATCTGGTAGGGGTGAGGCATAGGCCACATGGACGTAGGCCACCTACACCACCTAGTGCAGGTCAACGTGAGCGTGCCACCTCACATGGCCACTCCCATAGTGCCAGTAGCAGTAGCAGTGCGGCTGGTGCTGCGCTGTCCACACCAGGACACAGCAGGCCACATGGACGTGGCCCTGGATATTCCCAGTGGCTACACGGTTCCAGTGGCCATGTGTTGTCAGACAGTAGCCATTCTGTACCTCCGCCTGTTAGTGCCCGTGCAACCCCTGGCAGGCACAGGACACGTGGCCATTGCCGGTCACAGTGAGCTGTACAACCTGGTCTGTACAATCTGGCGCTGTCGATAACACCCTTGTGTAGGCCTCACAAATGACAGAACTGTGTGCACACATACACGCACACAGCAAACACAACTGTAGGGCTCCACAACACCCACATGCATACAGAACAGACATGTCCAATCAAATCACTGGCCCTTACCCACACACATGATGTCATCCATTGGTGAAGCCTATGCCCCTGGCAAACAGTATCACCCTGTGCATATGATGAAGCCTGTGCCACATCCCTGTCATCCACACCATCGGTGCAGGGATATGCTCAAATGGTCTGATTCACAGGGTGAACAGAATAGTGAGAGGTGTATCTAACATTACTTGTGTATGCATAGTGAGGGATGTGTATGTTGCATTGGTTGTGTGTGAATACTGAGAGATGTGTATGTGACATCGGTTGTATACTGTCGACATGCACCAGTCATACCATGTAGTCCGGGTGCAGCATGCATTGTGGCATGTTCACAGTATGTGTCTCGGTTACAACAGTAACAGCATATTGGTAATGATGCCCTAGTTCCCTCCTATGGTGTACTGGCATGTGCCTACAGGTAGCAGTGTTTGCAGTCCCCCATGTGTAACTGTGGAGTACTCACAGGCACGTATGGCAATATCAGCATGCTGAACGTACCCTCAACCTGACTGTTGGAAAGTCTAACATGACACAGATGTCCGCACATATACTGCACCTGAAGCATGTGGTCAGTTGAACAGGCTACAGTGGGCAGAGATGTGACATACATACCAGGAAACATTACAGGTATGTTGACATGGTGCAGGGGTTGTACACAGCGGTCTGGCCAATGATGACGTTAGAGGCCACTTGATAGCATGAGGCCACACTGTGTAGCAGTAATACCCTGTCACATTACAGGAACATGGCCACATTCACGGGGTCTACACCACTATAACGCACACCCCATAGTGTTGAGGTGTGGACCCTTGCCTATGTGGTCATCACCCTCGCAGTACTTTGCACCCACACGACGTGACACCGAGAAGGAACATGCACAGGTAGCCAGTACTGCTGGGACCGATGGCATCAACAGGGTAGTAGACTGCATCACCATGAGGGCTTAGTCACCATGAGGGGTTAGTGATCCTGTTTTTGACTGTATGGTAGTATACACACTCACACCAAGCACCAGGCAGCCATACATACATATATACACACGCACACTGTGGTGACCAGATATGTGTATACGGATAGCCGATGTGTGTGATGCACCACACCTGCCGACATCATGCTTACCACACTGCAGTATGTACAGATCTCTACAACAGTGTACAGGGATGTGTAACAACTGGGACATAATCCCCACCATATGTGGCATATGTGGTCATACAAGCGGACGCACATGGCAGTGCTGGGAATGATGCACCTGCCATATGATGAGACGTTTGATAGACATGCAGCGGTATTGTCTGCATTATGTGTACCAATGCTATGCCTGGCAATTGTGCTGCTATATGCACATGGGAGGATGTAAGTGTTACAGGTGTCATGTGACATACAGTTGGTAACACCTGACCGCTGTGTATGCGTTATGGCATCACCATCAAGTAGTGTCATAGCATACTGTTTGCACATGGCATGGTAGGATGGTGTGTGACACACCTGTGAGCCATCCCCGGCACACATACATCTACATAGGTGGATCACCACTTTATGTACACACATCCCTCCATACGTGATGTACAACCAACCGTACTGTCTGTATGTCACCATATACAGGTGTCAATGATGGGGCTGCATTGCGACTGCATGTTGTAGTTAGGTGCAGCTGTGTTACGGACATCAGCCACTGCACATGCATGGTTGCTGCATGCACAGTACAGATTGTACATGTGTGTTGGTCCTACATGTGTCTCCTGTAGCCATGTTTGTATGCATTGCTATTGGTGGGCATGTGTATTGACGTACAAAGCACATGGACTGTGGTATGATATCACGGGTGTCATGGGTGGCTAGTACAGGGGAATGTGTCCTCAGTCAACACTGCTACCTCCTGTATTGTGAGCATTTAACAGACATGGACCTGCCTTCCATTTGCGTGCGTATGATTGCGTAGGCCACTGTTCTGCATGGGGGACAGCAAAGGCTATGCTATGTACATATGTGTTGTGTGTGTGGTCCATGCACACATCCACTGCAATTACATGTATGACATATCCAAACATGTGTGTTCGTTTGTGTACAGCAACACTCATCTGTCACAGCTGTGTAAGACCCAGGGCCCCTGGTATGTCTTGAGCAGACCTGGTCATGTATAGTGGTATCATTGCAATGCATAACACCTGTTGGAACCCTGTTGGTACATGTGTACTCTGCACAGTTGCTGTAGACCTCTGTACAGTCTACTGGTCATGTGTCACACTGTGTTGTGGTAATGTATAGCTGTGTATTGCTGCACCAATGACATGGTGATGTCTTGAGGGCTACAGTGTGGACTGTGGTGTGTACGTCTGTGATCTGCAAATGTGACAGCTGTGATGGCAGCTGCATGCAAGACGGCCCGCCCTGTGCATGGGCATAGTTATACCTTACTGTGCCCTTCCGTGTTTAGACTCCATCTGCATGCAAGACGGCGCTTTGCAACTGCTAAGTGTGTGAGCATGCCCAGTACACTGTTGTGTAGATGGAAACACAGGACAGTCCAAACTGAGCCCTTGCATGTTGAGACTCCGTCTGCATGCAAGATGGCCCTTTGCAACTGTTAAGTGTGTGAGCATGCCCAGTACACTGTTGTGTAGATAGACACACAGGACAGTCCAAACTGAGCCCTTGCGTGTTGACACTCCATCTGCATGCAAGACGGCCCTTTGCAACTGCTAAGTGTGTGAGCATGCCCAGTATGCCATTGTGTAGATCGACACACAGTACAGTCTGAACGGACATGTATTACTAACCGTGTGGCCATGGCCAGTGACACCTTGTGTCAGTGATGTCCCTTTGTGCATGGGCATGGCCATTGACATCCTGTATAGCCATGGTGGTCATCCAGGCAACAGATGTCCATTTTCAATGTCACGATGGATGCCTACTGAGTACACACTGGTCGACTATCTTGAAGGGTGTACTGTCTGTGATGCGTCCTGTGTCTATGTATTGTTGTTGTTGTGCTCCGTAAATCTTTAGTTTCCCCGATCACACCACTGCCGTTTGTTTGTCTACCTCTACCATGGGACTGTAATATGTCTGTATGCTTTCAGACTGATCACTCTCTATACAATCCCTGTCAGCGTCCTTGTCTTTGTGGATGATGACACATGCCTAGAAGTATGCCTCTGGGACCGCTGTGTTCAGTAATCTCGGTAACGCATTCTGTAAATGCGTCATGCTGTAGTGTGATAGGGTAGTTAGGTGTATGTTCAACTCCCAGCCCTGCCAAGTGTGTGTGTGTGTGTGTGTGTGTGTGTGTGTGTGTGTGTGTGTGTGTGTGTGTGTGTTTGTGTGTGTGTGCATGCATGCTCCCATCCACCTGGGGACTCAGTCATGCTTTTAGACACCTCACACCACAGATATTTCCTACCGGCGTCTTTGCCTTTGCGGATGATGACACGCACCTAGAAGTATGCCTCTGGGACTGCTGTGTTTAGTAATCTTGGTAGCGCGTTCTGTAAATGCGTCATGCTGTAGTGTGATAGGGTAGTTAGGTGTATGTTCAACTCCCAGCCCTGCCAAGTGTGTGTGTGTGTGTGTGTGTACGCATGCTCCCGTCTGCCTGGGGACTCAGTCATGCTTTTAGATGCCTCATACCACAGATATTTCCTACCGGCATCTTTGCCTTTGCGGATGATGACACGTGCCTAGAAGTATGTCTCTGGGACTGCTGTGTTTAGTAATCTCAGTAGCGCGTTCTGTAAATGCGTCATGCTGTAGTGTGATAGGGTACTTATGTGTATGTTCGACTCCCAGCCCTGCCAAGTGTGTGTGTGTGTGTGTGTGTGTGTGTGTGTGTGTGTGTGTGTGTGTTTGTGTGTGTGTGCACACATGCTCCCATCCACCTGGAGACTCAGTCATGCTTTTAGACGCCTCATACCACAGATATTTCCTACCGGCATCCTTGCCTTTGCGGATGATGACACGCGCCTAGATGTATGCCTCTGGGACTGCTGTGTTTAGTAATCTCAGTAGCGCGTTCTGTAAATGCGTCATGCTGTAGTGTGATAGGGTAGTTAGGTGTATGTTCGACTCCCAGCCCTGCCAAGCGTGAGTGTGTGTGTGTGTGTGTGTGTGTGTGTGTGTGTGTGTGTGTGTATGTGTGTGTGTATGTGTGTGTGTGTGTGTGTGTGTGTGTGTGTGTGTGTGTGTGTGTGTGTGTGTGTGTGTGTGTGTGTGTGCGCGCATGCTCCCGATTGCTTGGGGATTCAGTCATGCTTTTAGACGCCTCACACAACAGATATTTCTACTCTAATAGTTCACTTATCCTACACTATACTGTAGAGGCTTGGTCCATATGGCATGACATGTTGTGATTCACTATCCTAAGACTCACTTGCATCAGATTGCCTACAAATGCTTCGTTACAGCCCTGACAGAGAGCTTCCACACATAACAACCAGTACGCAGTAGCCATGTTGTCTCCAGCTTGCCATTCCCCTGCATGGCGTACTGACATATAACTAAACCTACATTTTGTATGTATATTATACCTATTTGACTTGTTTTGAAGCGCAGCTCGTTCTCGTGGCACTGTGCTATGCTTCCATACCGGAGATCGGGGAGGACAACTACAGTTTTATGTATATCCACTGGTCAATAATGCCACTGGCCTTAGATTTGGACATTGGCATGCTTCTTTGACTGTATTCATACTGTATTTGCAGCTGTCATTGCTCCATTTGGCAATCTGCAGTACGTTAGTCGCCTAACATCTGGGTACATTTCTGCACATAACTCTGCTCTTGCACGGACAGCTTACTGTTTCATGTATCGCATATTTACATCATTTGCATAGCTTTCACATACAAATGGGGTATGTTGCAAATCCCAACATTGTCTGTGCAAAGTTCGTGTTACAGGCGGTCTTACACGCCCCTACAGGAGTTTGCTGAATAGCTTGGCAGACATCTTTCCTTGCTGTACTCTCACTCTACTCGTACATGCCGGAGGCTTTGTGTATCATGGCCTAGGCTTTGTTGTGTGCTATGTCTATTTGTGGTGTATGCATGGCTGTGGGTATGTCCCACTGTCATCATTTATAAAGGTAACTGCCCTATAGGTACGTCATGTAGACTGCTGTGTCATTTGACATGTCAGCACATACCTGCGGCCAATACTGAACTTCCTACTGCAGCGCTTGTCATACCTTCTGAGTTATCTTGAAGTTGATAATGCTGTTTCCTCAGACATGTATCTGTTTCTGATCATACCTCTCAACCTCCTAGAGCACAAAATCTGGACAAAGCCTACAATGATGGGGGGACAAATAGGGGCAGATTTTAAATATTGCTCTTACAAACGTTGATAGTTGACAGAGTAATAGGTTTTGCATTAGTATAACTTTTCTGAAGGATTTGGAGTCTTAAACTCAAATGTTTGTCATTATTTAATGATTTCAGTTCTCAGGTATTTGCCAGAAAGGTACAGATTGTAAGAGGAACACACCAAACATATGAGGGAGGCAAACATCTGCACATTCTGCGAAAATCTGTACAGTTGCGAGGTATGTTTCTGATACAGGATATCAGGTTTCTTACACCAATACACACAATATTTGGCGGCATCACAGGCCAGATATCATTACATTCCTATTGCAGGACACACCCCCCAGAGGGTTGTATTCCTCACAAAGGCCAACAGGTGCTTATCCACACTACTTATTCTATCATGTACCTTATGTGTACGCCAGTATTTGCACTTTCTGTCAGTGGCAGAGCTCACGTACGAGTATGGGGGACTGGACACTGTATCGGTGACACTGCATGACACCCTGAGGGACACATTTATTTTGGGTCTATTAATCTTCCACATTGACTTTCACAGGGCATACGTTGTCATTCACATTTGTCGAAGTACATGCTTTTGACTTGTACATGTTTTGTCATTTGTCCTGACGTCTTTCTTCTCACCTGTCCATTTAGTATCTGTAAATTTATTTAGGATGGGTTACCTGCATACCTCTCACCTGTACACATTATAGTTAAACACCCCAAGGTTTGACCTATGATTTTGTTACATTTGTCATAATAATGTGCCTTTCTGGTAAATTACTGGCAAGGCATGACGGACTGTGAGGTTAGATAATAATGACTGACATTTCTATTTCATGATGACTAACCCTCATAACATTCATACTCCTGACTACGCCAATATTCTATCAAAGTTCTGACTTTGTCAGGGGTATATTTAATATAGTCCCTATTTGTATTTCATGTACTATGCCTTAGTCCAGCTGTCTTATTCTGACATTTTGGAAGGTATGGTTACCATCTTGGTCGTACGCATGTCCATCCATGATAATCACCTACATGACACTGATATAGGTCCCTACGTCTTCCCCCAGTGGTTTACACAATATCCAGTAGATGGGTTGAACCTTTTTGGAGAATATAGGTGTGTGCTATACCCACATAGGTATATTAATCACTCCCATGTGGTGGACCTAATAAATCTGTGCCAACCAACACCTAAGCCCATTTCTGCATACCCATTGTTCCCGTACCTGACACCCCTCCACAGTACCCATTAGACATGTTTAATGTGAGTGATAATAAAGTGTGATGACACTTCTAAGCACTACCCACTCTCCGGATATCAGGTCGTACGTCATACATTCTATCGACCCATGTGTTATTACCCTTGCACCTGCTACTGTTGCATGTACAGCTATATCGTAGTTGCAGCTGTGACTTCCTTTGCGTCGATGATGGTTCGCACTTCATACAGGATCAATTTTTGGGGTCCTGCAAAGGACACCTATATTCATGTTTAAAGTGTAGAATTTGCAGGCCTATCACACTGGTAATTTCCAGGCAATGGTTTGGAAAGCAGCAGTGCATTCACCTTTCATGCATGTCTGTTTGTCTATCCAGAATAGCTATACCGTGACCTATTTATGTACATGCGTTATATCTACAGAGACATATGTTTGCTATGTATTTATCTATTAATGTATCGTGTGTGTATATATGTGTATATATATATATATATATATATATATATATATATATATATATATGTAAATGTACATGTATACATATGTCCATATATGTCTGTACATTCCTCATTTCATATTTAGCTTTGGTTTAAGTCTGTGGATATATATGTATATACAGATATATATATCCATATCATACCTTTCAACTGTACAGATTTACGCTGACTGTACAGCTGTTTACCTCTTATCTTTGGTCCATTTTTCATAACCTTGTGTCTATCTGGCAATTTAGTGGCATATCATTAAAGACTGACATTGGACAATAATGACAATCATTTCAGGTTACGACTTCATACCCTTCAGAGAATCCATGGTAGTGACACACCTGTTATTCTATCCACTTTCTATGTTTGTTAGGACAATATCTGGGGATTGTCCCTATTTGTACCAGTTGTTTTCATGACTTTGTCCGGTTTCGTACTTTACGGGGTTAACAGGTATGAGCCATGTATATATAACGTGGAGAAAACAGCATTCATTTGCTATGCTGTGAGTGGATTACACACACGCAGGTGCACTTGCATATCCTTATTGTGGGTTATATATGTTTAATAAATATTTGTGCTTACGTGGCCTTTCATAATTCTGACCGCACCAGTTACATATCTGTATTCCGGTTGATGGACTGATGAGAAGCACACGTTCACCTTTACATATTTAAATGTGTGTACAGCACAGACGCCTTCATTACACTTTAAAGTTATATGTGCAGTGGTCGTAGCTCAACCAGGACTGCATTCACATTGGCGGATGCCAGAACCACTATTCTATTGGTGGTCTGCCTCATTGATATGCATACCCATAGTACTTAGCTACATCAACATACACCTCACCGCTTCACTTACAACACAGGCATCCATTCTCCTGCTGGGAAAAATGCGGTACTACATATTACACATTCCCTATTGCCTACTGCTGTGGACCCCAGCTGCATTGTTAATCACTTCAAGGATATGCAGAACACCAAGGCATATAGTCCTGGCACATACAGGTCTTTGATTGTCAGGGTGTTCATGTAGTGATCTGGGTTACAGTCCATACTCCACGGTGAGGGGTGTTCCCATTCACATTTGACTATTACCTGTATTCAGTCATACGGGGATTATTAGTTTGGACATGACGTGACTACAGCTATGCAGTTGTACATTACACAAATGTGAAGGGTTGTTACTGTAAATATGTACGGACCATACCTCTCAACCTCTTGGAGCAACATATCTGCGCAAAACCTACCTGATGGGGGGACAAATAGGGACACATTTTAACTATTGCTCTTACAAGCTTAGAACATTGTTAGAATACTAGGTTTTGCATTAGCATGACTTTTCTGACGGATGTGTAATCTTAAACTCAAAATATTTCTCATTATTTAGTGACATCAATCCTCAGCTATTTACCAGATAGGTGCAGATTGTCGGAGGCACACAACAACAATATGAGGCATACGCTGGTCATTCTGCGAATATCTGGACAGTTGAGTGGTATGGTATGGACCTCTGTAATACGCTGTTGTGTTCTGACACAGCAGTAGCTCATCATTAAAGACTGAAGTCGGAACGTGCTGACAGACAGTTGGGTTTCAGACTTCATACTCCGGACATTAATGCCAATGTGCAAACTGTTATTCTATCATATGTCTATGTTTCTAAGAGCTATCTTTACAAATTGTCCCTGCTTTTGGAACTTTGTCTCACTCGTATTCACGACTCTGTCCAGATATCTTGCCTCACTTGTATTCACGGCTCTTTCTCCAGATATCTTGCTCACACAGGTTGACAGGTATGGTCGGTCATGCCTGCACACAGTATAAGTGTCCCTCACACTTGATCAAAGTTATCCTGTTTACGTCAGTGTCTTCCTCACCCTTATGTCATTTGCCACTATGCGAATGTGTACAATATATTCTCCCGCCTATTCGTGTCGGGATACGTGCGTCACGGGAAGGTGTTTTATCCTGGGTAGTAGGTTATGCATGACCATGTAGGGCTGGACAGTGTCATGGACCTGTACTGCATGTTCTGACTTGTGTCCAGGCATCTACAGGATTGGTCATCATATTGTCATACCCATTCTACTATTTACACAGGTTAGGTATCCCATGAGGGATATCCCAAAAATTGGTCATGACCAAAACAAGGCAGATACTGAAGATTTTTGTGGCTTTACAAAAATGTGCAGGGAGTTTTACATGCAGGGGATACATGGTTTGCAATCCTGACACTGCCTAGGGTGACAATACCTACTACATATGCGTAGGGGTCACTATGTGTAGCTGTGTCTGCAACGAACCAGTACGCCAAGTATGGCTGGATTTGGTGGACGTTCTGGTACAGGGGCAGGTTGTGTGATGTGGAGGGTATGCTGGGTAGGCCATTATGCATCCAGGTGTGTTGAATTTGTTATGGCCAGTTCCATCAGGACCAATCTGTGGGTATGTGACGGTGACATATCTATACATTTGTATCGCACATTTCCATATTCATATGTTCGTGGGATTGTTTTCTCCACTATGGCCTGTCTGCTTGTCTTGCAGCTGTTTCTACATGTGTTTGTGTTTCTTTCAACTTCACCCGCTGCACCCTCGTACACCTCCGGTTCACCTTTTTTGCATACGACACAGTATCGCCTTTGAGCATTTTACCATTACCCATCCACCCCTCGCACGCAAATTCCTCACACCCCATAGATCACTACTTTGGTTGTTGGCCCATGACACAGCCAGAGTAACACATTGACTACCCTACATGTGTCAGGTACCTTTAAGGTTGTGTGGACTACCCTGCCATGTTTGCTTTCCACATGCTATACCTCACGCACATAGGTACACGCCCATACTTCACTTTCATTACTTGGTTGGTATACCCGGGTACTACCCATTCAACTGTGTCACATACAAGTTCGGCTTTTACCGCTGACTTCCGGATTTTGCCAGCTTGTTGTACTTGTTGGTAGGATGGCACCTTTTCCTATGTCCAAGCTATTCCTTACACATATCCGACTGTTGTGGACAATGCCTCCCCACAGTCGACGGTAGTGTTTCCACCTTTTCAATTGACCACAATGTGACATTTGCGGTGAACACAGAACATTTTACAGGCCGACACATACCCATGGTCAGTTCGGCAGATAGAACGTACAATTCTTGCCTATATCTAAGCTTATTCTTGTAGCATTTTGGTGGCTTATTCTGTTTCTTATAACATTTATGTAATATACGTACAGAGAATCACTGCTTAATGCAACTATTACATGACGTCTAAGGATAATTATGTCCTATAATCTCTGGACATTTGCCATTTTTACAAGTTTGTGTCAGGACACATCTGCCCACAGAGGGACTGTTGCTCACAAAATGGGACAGGTGGTAATCTTAGTTGACAGTAGGGATCATGCTGTTCCTTTCAGCCTACATGTGTCCTTTGTGTTGTAGCTGTTTATATGCTCCTTCTGTTTTGTTTACATGCGTATTTTATTTCCTATCACATTTGGTATGTGAAATACCTTTTGTATGTGACTATTACATGCCTTGTGGGCTATGATTGGGACATATGGTCACTACATATATCTACATTTCTCCTCGTGTATTTTGTTATGGACACATCTGCCCAGCTATGTACCCTCCCTAACATTATGGGTCAGCTGATGACCCTCTCCATTGGGCTGGACGTACCTACTGGCGGCCCGCTAACATATGATACGTTTCACTTCCACATGGTATAGCTATCAACACTACGTTGGACTACGGGCACACAGTTTTCATGTCATTTGTTCATGGGTAGGGACTCATTATTCCCTACCATGCATTTCTGTTTATAACAGTTATATACAAGAATTTATAGAGCAATTAAAATAATTTGAACTTGAGTAACCACTTAAGATTAGTGGCTTCGTTTTAAACCAGGGAATCTGTCAGCTTTAAGCATAATCTGCCATTTCAATTCTTGGACTTCTAAGAACCTATTACAACCAGTAATAAACTTGTTTTGATTTATTTGTTCCAAAACAATGAAGTGAAACTTCTGAAATCCATTAGATTCAAAATTATGCTTAGCTGGGGAATTTGTAAAATCAAGTTTATTAATTGCCGCTATGTGCTCCCTTATTCTTAAACTTAACCTTCTGTAACTTTTTCCAGCATAAAACTGAGGACAGTTACTATAAACAGCTAAACAGACTATACACTGACTTTGACAAATATGCCTCTGATAAGCTCGAACGGCCCTGTTAAATAAAAAATAAATGTTTAACAACAGGATCTAGGGATACAACTTCAAGAGAATATATTTCCATAAAAACAAGATACCTAATTAAGGTGAGAAACAAAAAATATATATAAGAAATGAAAAAGAGGTCAAATTACAACTTTGAAATTAACAAACTGGACAAGCAAATTAAGTATAGTGTGAGACAAGATCAAGAAAAAAACTGAAGACATTTTATATACAGATATTGAGAGTAATAGGAAACAATTTTATAGATAAATAAGATGTGGAAGGAGTAAAGACATACATAATAAACTGCGTGTAGATTCTAAAATGTATTCTCAAACACAACAGATTATTGATATATTTACAAAATCTTATGCAAAAAAGTTTGTGTCTACAAAGGGGGTGATATTTTGTCCTAGTAACATCCAGGTAACCTCAGATACTGAAATCAAATTAGATTATATTGAAAAAGAGCTATGCAAACTGGATCCAACCAAAGCACAGGGAGGAGACAGAATTAGCAATAATGACCTGAGAACACTTTAGCAAGAACTTAAAATGCCATTATATCTATTATTTACTAGGTTGTATAAATATGGGGAGATTCCTCAAAACTGGAGACATGCACTTATTAAACCTGTATTTAAGAGAAAGGTCAGAATCATAGACACCCTTAAGTCTATTTTCATGTTGTAGAAAAATAATACAAAAGGTAACACTGGAAAAGTTATTGTCAGAGCTGGAAAGCTTGGGACTTCAAACCATGTATCAGTATGCATATGCTGAAAATTGATCCAGTACCACCTGTAACATGATGTTTTTTAACAATATAATAACATCTATGAATGAACAAGTGTGCTGTGATGTAATAACAACATAATAACATCTATGAATGAAAAAGTGTGCTGTTATGTAACTTATATAGATTTAAGATCATCATTTGACAGGGTCATACATGAAACACTGATCAATAAATTAGAACAACTAGGTATTGATGTACTCTTGATAAGGTGGATAGCTGCATGGTTTACAAATAGGACATGGCAAGTTTCATACAGCATTTGGACAGGTGAAATTCTTAGTTACGGTTAGAGTTTCCTACAGGGCTTTGTTCTGGGCTCAGTCTTGTTCTGATTGTATATATCAGACCTATCTTTTTCATGTAAGGTATTCCACAGTCTGCATTCAGATGACTTGAAATTAGGTAAACTGATTACATTTGTTATATCTCCCAGATATGCTCAGAATTAGTTCAAAATGATGTGAAAATTACTGAACCTACACACATTGCCAATATACTGGCTGACAGGTTCAGTGCAAACTTCCCCCCCCCCCCCAAAAGGAGAGATATCTATTCCAGAGGATTGTAGCTCCCCACAAACATCTCCAACGCCCAGGTGAGAACTGCCCTCACTAAGGCAAAAAACACAGCATCCATGGGACCGGATGGTGTCCCCGGCTGTGCGCTTCATGAACTCAACGAGGAATTAAACCCACAGTTAGGACAGCTGTTTAATCTTAGCCTCACCTCAGGATACGTACCCAAGGAGTGGCGCACGGCGACTGTGGTCCCACTTCATAAGGGCGGTGCCTCCACAGACCCTGGAAATTACCGCCCCATTAGCTTGACAAGCCTTATCTGCAAAGCCAAGGAGAGGATCATAATGGAACTCATAAATAAAGACATAGGGAACTTGCAGACTTTGGATCCAACCCAGTTTGGCTTTGTCAAAGGCAGATCCTGCCTCTTAAACTTGGTTGACTTTTGAGACAGTCACCAAGGCCATTGATGAGGAAAGGCAGTCCATACAGCCTACCTCGACCTGGCAAAGGCCTTCGACACAATACCCCACTCAGGTATCATCGAAAAACTCATCAGCTTGAATGTAAACCTATACATCACAAGATGGGTTGCAAACTGGCTAAGTGACAGAACCCACAGGGTCAGAGTTGCTGGAGCCATGTCAGACTCAAAGCCTGTCACAAGTGGTGTCCCACAGGGCTCAGTCCTGGGTCCACTCTTGTTCGGCATCTACTTTTCTGAAGTACAAGCAAACACAGGAGGGTTATGGCTGACAAAGTTTGCAGATGACTGCAAACTGGGCGCCATAGTCGAAATCACATCTGACACAGATATCCGCCAGAAGGGCATCACAGAAACGGATAACTGGTGCCAGAGCCATGGCCTGAAGTTAAACGCCAAAAAATGCATAGTCATACCCTTCGGGAAAAACAAGGTTACCCCTAGCTACCATATAGGTGGCAATCCACTGAGCACAGAAAAAGTCATCAGGGATCTGGGGACCCAGGTTGACAGTAGCCTTTCGTTTGACACTCATGTTGCTAAAGTAGTTAGGAAAACCTTCTATATCGCCCACCTGATCATGAAGGGATTCACATCTAGATCAAGGGAGGTCATCGTCCCCCTGTACTCATCACTCATTAGACCTATGATTGAGTACAATGCCCGTTCGAATGTATCTGACCAGACACCTGCTGCAGCTTGAAAGGCCCCAAAAGTTCCTCACCAAAAGGATAAAGGGTCTCAAAAATATGTCTTATGCTGCCCGACTGAAAGAACTCCAGCTCTATTCAGTCTCATACCGCTTGCTCAGAGGTGACCTGTGCCTGACATATAAGGCCATGTCAAACCCAGATTTGATGAATATGCTTCACCTCAAAAATCTAGATCCCTCAGAACCACAAGGGCGGAGACTTAAACCTTGACACGGTTATAAATAGAACGTGCTGGAGGGACAGATTCATCACCCAGAGACTCCCTATGCTGTGGAACAAAATCCCGGTACATGTGAGGCAGAGCACCTCTCTGGCCTTGTTCAAGAGGAATCTTGACCAATGGATGGGAGATTGCAGATATACCCCAGGGATTACTTCAGTGTCACTGCTTGACAGAGGCACAGCAAAATGATAGGCATAGTTTTTATTCAAACTAAGGGGGTGGCGAAAGCCACATAACTATGGGCTAGGCTTATAAATGCCCTTGGGCAGATAGCCTAGTATGAACCTATGAACCTATGAACCTATACAAAGGGCATGTCTGCAAAAGAACATGACTAAACTGACTGTTTGGGCAGAGGAGAATACTATATTGATAAGTGCATCAAAAATTAAACATATGAAATTTAACAGGCATAAATTCTATCTATCCACAGCCCCTTTTCCCATTTTTGCACATGGAGTAGTTGTGTCATTTCAACAGTGGCAATCACCTATAGCGAAGGTTTACATCACTGGGTAATAACAATCCCTGCTGCAGTAGTTTTTTCACACCACACTCATGTCCACTATAGAGCATCCAACCATATACCTCATGTTTTGGAATGTGGCAGAAAACCCACACAAACAGAAGGAGGACATACAAACTACACACAGAAGACATCTCAGCCAAGAATCAAACCAGCAGACCTCTTGCTTTGAGGCAACAATGCTAGCCACTGCCCCACTGTGCCACCCTTGGGAGACATAAATTGAAAGGTAAATATTTATTACAGCACACAGTGATTTAACCTGTAGCTTCATTAAAGACCTGACTATATGGATAGATTCAGCTTTGAGTTTTTGTATTCATATCAATTGGTTAATGATAGTTATATAACTCTATGTTGTGTAAAAAGATTTACATAGTCTAAGAAATCTAAAATTATGAATTCATTGTTTGTTAAAGACATTACACCTAAACTTGAGTATGGAATAACAATATGGAAACCTCATAAGAAAACAAGCATGAATAAACTGGAAAGAGTACAGTGGAACTATAATAAGGCCATCTATAGATATAAAAATGTAAGTAATTATAAAAGACTAAAATATCTGAACTTAGTGTCGCATACAGATATTTAAGAGGAGATCTTATTCAGATATATAGGGCATTTGAGACACCTACCACTGAGAATGTTTGGGTTTATCAAAAAATAGCAGAGACTCATCAGACAACCTATTTAGAAGATTCTTTAGGAATGAAAAGTGTACTAACTGATTCTCTGAGAAAGCAGCCGATGCATGGAACATACTACCAGTTTATATTAAAGCAAGCTCCAGCTCAGATGTTTTTAAGAACAGCCTGAACACTTATTATGGGAACAACTGTTTTGGTATTTTGGTGGACCTGAAGGGCATAAATGCCCGTGCTTTAAGTGTTTGTATGTATGTATGTATTATGCCCCACCCGGACACATTACCATTTTCCTCCAAAGGAGAAACCATGACCAGTATACATGGCATGTCCAGCTTGCAGTTGACAGCATCAGACAATGACCACCAAGAAAACACCACTGTCAAGTACCAACTGTGTCATGATTCACTGTGGCTTGAGTTTGCATATGGCATGCCTAAGACTGCATACAGTTGTACCCCTAGGTGACTACTCTAACTATGTATAGGAACAGAGACAATGGGGAACACAAAAAGCAAATAGCCTGAATAAGGGCAGACTGCATGCAGGCACAAAATCGATACATTGCCCACTGGTAAATTGCTGACCATTTCAGTTCTGTGTTGTGACAAGCATACACAAACAAAAATTCTGTGTTTTGTGTACTACAGGGCTTTCACTGTGCAAAGAAGTGACATTATGCAGTTTCTGTGCATTTACTGTATAATCAGCAAGTGGAAAATAGTTAAACTGCATATACCTAAGGCTTAATATCATCCCCCATAGTTTATGTTCCCATGTGTTACATATTGCTGCTGCATACGTCTCTCATGTACGCCCAGTAGAGCATACATGCAAGAAAAAAAGCAGGACTGCAATGAAACATTTAGGACCTACATGTACTATGTCCTTTACAATGCCCTGTATATGGATCTTCCCCATATTGGTGGTGTATGAATGCTTGCCCACCTGCAAAACGCAAGCCTTTTTATTTTTCTTTGGAAGTGTTTTTTGGTGATATGTATCTGTGCAAAAGATATTCACACTAATTGAATTTGGCAGACCGATATGCTTCCAATGATGTCAAGTTAAGTTGTATTTACCACCAAGGAAATCCATTTTTTTTTTCTAAACTGAATCCTAAATTATTTGTTTATTAATTTGACAGTACAAGATGTTTTCCACCTCAGACATTGATTGTCACTTGCTGCAATCTTGTATGACTTTGTACTATTGAACTGTCTTTCTTTTCTTAAAAACAAGGTTATAAAAGATTATTTTCAGCATAAATTGATCAAGGCCAGATAAATTGCTAATGTTGCATAGGT
Organism: Protopterus annectens; assembly: GCF_019279795.1. Taxonomy (NCBI): domain Eukaryota; kingdom Metazoa; phylum Chordata; order Ceratodontiformes; family Protopteridae; genus Protopterus; species Protopterus annectens. Next base: position 1,072,275,059 of record NC_056730.1, on the reverse strand, counting down.
AATCATGGTTTCATCTGAAAAAAATGTACTTCTCATTCAGAGTAACTGTGTTTATTTTGTTTTTTCATACATTTCAACTGGAACCCATTGTTTGTTGAAATGATAATGCTTATATAGTTAATGCATTTGCTATGTAATGTTTTACAAGGAATATTCAGTGGACACTGGAGGTGTGCATTAACTATGATGAGTACTTTAATGTGTCAGATTGTATTTTCACTTTTTCACAGCTCAAATGCATTACATTTTTGCTACACTATTTACTATCATGTTCATGTGATAGCCAATCTAGTATGTACATGTTGAAAAGCTAAGGCACTTAATTTTAATTTTTTCCAGCTTTGGACTTGTTAAATGGAAATGTCCTGCTTATATTTTGGATCCATTTCTATGCCTGGATATAGTGCTACTTAAATGTTTTTCCATGATGTTAAACAGATCCAAAAAGACCCATTCTGTTTTGTTAAACTTCACTGACTGCTTAATGATTCATTTTGTGAGCATGACAATTTGGTCTTCTATATTTCTAGTTTTGACATTTATTCAGAGTTTTCTAGAATGATTTTAGCCTTTAAGATGTCACTTTCTGTTAATGTCTGCTTCACATACAGACAAACTTTGTCACAGAAGGTAACGGTATAAGAAAAACATTAGAAAACCTACATACTAAATAAAACAGCTACACTTTTGGGCAGTTTTATTAGGTATAGCAAGAGTTTGCAGGATTTTGCTCAGGATGTGCTAAAACTAAGCTTAGCAGTGATTCATAGACAGTAGCTGTGTTCAATTCAAAGATATTCCAACATCTCCTCAACATAATCCTGGTATCCAGAGTCACCACAGGACCAAATCAGAACCATGCCTGCTTTCTACAGAATGGATTGCTTTCTTTAGGTGCCTGATGTGATTGATTGCATACTTGTTGCTATTAGGGTCCCATTTGGACCATGGGGAGAGCAGTGCCAGAAAAGAAAGGGTTACCATTTAATTAACTGCCATGTAGAGTATAATACATGGGGGTACATCACTGATGTGTCTGCCCAGCATCCCAGTAGGACCCATGTTTCTCATATCTGGGACATAAACTCATGCTATCATATTGTCCTGCATGGTAGGATTCCCACTGGTCACTTTGTTAGTAAAAGTGCAATTTGTTTTAATAATCTTAGTAATTTCTGTAAGTATGTTTTGTTAAATGTATTACTGAACACAGTTCTCCCCTTATTTGTTGTTTCTCCTCTCTTTTTTTGCTTTGTAGGTGATGTGGATTTTCTCCTGGTACTTTGGCTAATGATGCCTGTCCACTACCCTAGGGGAGCTGATGGAAACAACTTCTACGCCACCCTTTCCCAGCCCGGGACTGTCACTGAGCAAGTGCTTGGCCTGCTGAAAGCCTGTTTTGTTGGCTAGATGTCTAGAGGTGTCATTCAGCATGAGCCTACTACCACACATAGGATGATTACCATGTGTCGCATTCTGCACAATATGATTATGTGTCAGTCTGGTGTGCATGATGACATTGTGTCTCCCACTGCTGTTCCTTCTCTCCACCAGTGATGATAGTGACAGATGCCAGTCAATGGCATTAGTACAGGAATCCCAATGGCAGACCTGCACATGGTATATGGCTGCAGAGTCAATGAGGCAGCATCTAGTCCACAGCTATGGGCCATGACATTCACTTAGTGAAAGTGAAACAGCGAAAGTCATATAGATACTGCTTGATACCTGCAGTGTTACTTCTGGGCTATGCTGTTTAGTCCATAGTCAGCTGACCTTGTGCATCAGATAGGTTTTCTTTTCATCCAAAAAAAAACTATTTTTTACAGACTTATTTGAATGTTTCATTACTCATTGTACAGGACTAAGTGGTGGCAGTGACAAAGCTAGCGTCATCCATACCTCTCAACTGTCACTGCTTAGTTAATGATAAAGGCATAAAGAATAATGGTGAGGATCTCACATTAGGCAAATATTTTGTATGATACTTCTATTAACCTTTTAGGTTCATAGGTGTGTACTAGGCTAATGGCCCTCAAGCCTTTACCAGCCTATCCCATAGGATTAGCCTGGCATCGTGCCACTCGACCTTAGTTCCCAGTGCCTCTGTCGAGTTGAGCCACTGAAGTGATCCCCGGGGTGAATTTTCTATTTTTAATCCACTCATCAAGATTTCTCTTGAAGAGGGCCAGTGAGGTGCTCTGTTTGACATGTATGGGAAGTCTATTCCATAGCATGGGCAGTCTATGGGTTATGGACCTGTCCCTCCAGCTTGTTCTATTGATTGTGGTAATGAGGTTGAGGTCTCTGGAGTTTGTGGTGTGGAGGGACTGAGGTGTGGGGGGACTGAGATTTCTTTAGATGTAGCATTTTTAATAGAGCTGGGTCAGACATGGATTTGTAAGTCAAGCAGAGATCGCTTCTAAGTAGGTAATATGAGACAGAGAATAGTTGGAGTTTTTTGAGTCTGTCCATACATGCCAAGTCTTTAAGGCCTAGGATCCTCTTTGTGAGGTACTTCTGTGGCCTCTCCAGTTGTTGCAGGTGTCTAGTGAGGTACATGCCAAATGGGGCATTGCACTCGATGATTGGCCTAATGAGGGAAGAGTAGAGGGAGGCAATGACCTCTTCCTTCCTGGATCCAAAACCCTTAGTAATGAGATGTGCCACATAGAAGGACTTTCTGATCACATTGGCAATGTGATAGTCAAAAGAGAGGTTGCAGTCAACCTGTGTTCCCAGATCTCTTATAACTCCATCTGTGTTCAGTGGACTACCATCGATGTGGTAATTCATGGGAACCAGGTTTCTTCCAAAGGGGATGATGACACATTTTTTGGCATTGAGCTTAAAGCCATGGTTCTGACACCAATTGTTGGTCTCAGTGAGGCCTTTCTGTAGGATGTCAACATCACTTCGGGAGTTAATAATAGTTCCCAACTTGCAATCATTTACGAACTTTGTTAGCCAGAGTCCCCTTGTGTTGGCTTGGACTTCAGAGAAGTAGATACCAAACAGGAGAGGACCCAGGACCAAACCCTGTGGGACTCCACTCATGACAGGTCAGCAGTCTGAATTGAAGTCAGCTACTTTCACATTGTGAGTTCTATCTGTGAGCCAGTTTGCAACCCACCTAGTGATATAGGGGTTGATGCCTAGCTTAGTGAGTTTTTCTATGATTCCTGAGTGGGGAGTGGTATTTACTCTTTTCATACATTGTGCTCGATTCCTTCCCCTACAGCATTTACATCATCTGCTACTTGATTCCATGCCTTAATTCTCTCTGCCTGACTTGCCCCACCCCAACCTTTTCAAAGAGATATTTCCCATATGTCCTCAGAGCATCCACAAGGATGTGGTTCACCCATGGACTACAGATGTCACTCTTGTGTTTTTGTTTTCCCTGCTGCTGCAACATTTTGCAACCTGAAAACACATATTAGGCCAAAAATAAACCAGTGTCCCAGTCATAATACCTAACTTATTCATTCATGTTCAGAATAAAAATTAGACGAGTGTAGTAAAGATCACTTCTGAGTTGTGGGTTTTAAATTATCCTGATAGTACTGTTTGTCATTTTAACCTGTATTGCAATTATAAAATCTATAGCTGTAACTGTTTTCTGATAGGTTTTAGTAGTGGATAGCTTAATGCATGTCATGAATTGTATACACTTGAAAAAACAGCACCTTACACATTCACAATCATGTAATTCACAAGCCATAGAAATACTACTAACTGCCATGTCTTACCATTAAAGAAGGCTACTGATCAGGAGAAATACTGAATTATGGAGTTCACCGTGTCTTGCTACTATTTTCTGCTTATTCCAGTTTAGAAACTTTTCTCAGTTAGTTTGTTCTTTTCAAAGACTGTTGACACTGAGAGTAGCTCTGCACAGTTTAACATGGTCGACTGAGGCCAACTGGTATAAGTTTGAGGCTGATTTAAGAACTTCTTCCGCAAATGAGACTCAGCCATACTGAGCCCTATGAATCACACTGCTGTACATGTATGTATATTTTATATAGTGATACATGTATTTAGATGGAGATGGGTCAGCTGTGCTGCTGGGTGCTGAGCTTGTGAATGTGCAAGTGTGCCTCAGTCATACTCTCCTATGCTACACCATTTGCTAGGCAGTTATGCATTTCTATGAGCATTAATGACCACTTTTACTGTGTCCCATCTTTCACTCCACCCAAAGTTTACTTTGCTGTAAGAATCCCTACCATCGGGTGCAAAACATACTCATAACTTACCTGAAGGATAAAAAAATAATGCTGAAATTAAGCAGAACTACAGAAATGGTTGCATAACCTCCCTAAAAATGACTGCATGAGTGAAGTTCATCAATTTGCCATGTATTATTTACCACATGTTAACCAAAACTGTGATATAATAAAAATGCATATAGATAGATAGATAGATTGATAGATCTAGATAGCTCTCAAAGGCAGTTTGACAGCAGTGTATGGGTAATGTCTCCACTCCAGTGGGCTCCTCAGTGCATGTCAGCCTGACAAGTGTGGACAGCATGATCTTCAGTGCCTTTTAGAGGCAGCTATTAAGCAGGCAGTGGAGAGATGTGTGCATCCTACTGAAGGCCTTAAACAGTGGGTGCAACACTTACTGATCCAGTTGGCTCTAACCACCAAGCCATTACAGGCCTCCACCCCACACCATCAGGGTTTCATCTCTCAACGTCCATCATAGAGGGGTGATAACTGAGGTCCTCTGGATTGGGTTGTGTTCTGTACTTCACACCTCTTCTCCCTCCCTTTGTGTGTCTATCTGCTATCTGCATGTCTTTCCTTCACATCAAAGTCAGCCCAGCATGGTATTCCTGTCTGTCTTGGGTGTCTTTTATGTTTTATAAAAACCATTAACTCTTCCAATCCCTCTGGACTATAACTAGTTCCCTTACTCTTTCCACATTCTCTCTTATATAAAATATTTGGAAATATGGAGGACCTGTTCTTCATAAAAATATAGTGCCCCTCCTCTCTCACTTCCTCCAACACATCCCTCTTCATGTTTTGATTCTGCATGTCCCTTGATTTTTCTCCATGACTGCACTTAGTATAGTACAGTAGTGCCGTGTTAATAAGGCTGTTTTAAACTATTTGATTCACCAGTTTAGTTATTGGCAAGCTTCTGTGTAGTGACTTCATATTCTCAATGTGCAACATTAGTGACCATTCAATGTGTGTGTGTGTGTGTGTGTGTGTGTGTGTGTGTGTGTGTGTGTGTGTGTGTGTGTGTGTGTGTGTGTGTGTGTGTGTGTGTGTGTGTGTGTGTGTGTGTGTGTGTGTGTGTGTGTGTGTGTGTGTGTGTGTGTGTGTGTGTGTGTCTGCATATCTGCACGTGTATGTGTTTGTGTGCATGTATTTGGATCAACCTCCAGGACATGGTTCTCTGCTTTGTTTCCAGTGAATACTAGTAGAAGTTCCAACATCCTACAACCCTTAACTCAACTAAAGTGGGAATAAGAGAATGCATGCATGAATGAATGAATGAAAGTTATGTGGTTACCTTCATTGTAAGCTATGTAACCATATGGTGCAAAAGTGTAAGGACTATTTTAAAATATTACATAGTTTATTTAAAAGTAATTACTCAGAAATACTTGATTAGAAATAGTTATTCAGAAATGATGACTAATAACTATAAATTCACCCTATTCATATAAGTAGTACATGAAGTACTGTGATAGTGTTCTAAATTCATAAAAATACCACTTTGTTGAGCACTTTTCAATGCTGTCAATTTGTAGCATCATACAGCATTGTTAACAATGGCCAATTGGCCATCACAGAACATCAGTAAGAAGCTGAAACATCTTTATAGGCTGTAAAACAATCTGTTTCTAGCCTTCTCTGTCTCTATCTCTCTCGCTCTCTCTGTCTTATACACACACACACACACACACACACACACACACACACACACACACACACACACACACACACACACACACAGAGCCTCCCTGGCCACCTCCCTCAGGCCTTGTAATGTAGAGTCTGAGAGCTGAGCCTGTCTCAGCTCTCTCTTTGTAACCTTTCCCAGCTCTCCTTCAATAGAACGTCTGGTATTCTCTGACAGAGGGGTCTCACTGTAATCTGGGTACTACTATTCACCTCTGCCTTTGCAGTTACTCTGTCCAAGGGAACATCAGTACCCACAAGCATCTCTGGCTCACCTTTAGTCTCACTGTGACAGGGTAGCTCCCTCCCTGAAGTAACCACTTCACCCATCCTGGCTTTAAGTGTGTGATCTGTCTGGGTCCCCTCAAGCTATCAGGCCCACATGCTTGTCACCAAACCTGATTGCATGTAACTACATGAACACAAAGTACTGCATTATCAAAATCATTCCCTATCAGGTATCTGCAGGGATATCCTCAAATACACCTACTGCTTGCTTCCTTTTCCACCGTCGCAGTCAAAGTGAACCCTAACCAAAGGAATTTGGTATGCGGTCCCTCCTAAAGCTGACTGCAGTAGACTGCCCAAGCAAGTAGTGCTCCACTTTAACCATTGCAGGCTTTACAATGATTAGGTAAGAGGCTGTGTCTCTCTTAGCAGTGGCCTGTTTCCCATCTACTAAGATAGGATATATCCTCTTGTGGCAGTTTGGTACCCATGTTGTCTCCTTTCTGTTATTCCCACTTACTGGCTCTTCCACCTTTTGTTCCCCACCTTGTCTCTGTGGACATCTATATGCTACATGGCTCTACTGGCTGCATTTAAAACATTTAACCCTTAGTCCCAGCCATGTCAATGAACTAGTGTCTTCCCCTGCTACTGGCAGACTCTGTTGGGGTGGTTTAGGCTGCCCATTATGGGTTCCCATTAGACCCATGAGCAATGCTGGGTATCCCTTTCCTCTGCAGTAATGCCCTGCTTGCTAGGTATAGGTCTCCCTTTTCCACAGCCCATCTGCAATATTGCATTACCTATCTGCTAACCAGATTCTTATGTCCTCGAGCAAAGTGGTAAGGGCTTGTTCCCACACCAAAAGGTTTGCCAGCCCTTCAAAAGTGGTGACCTGACACCCACTCACCCATCTATGAAAATCAGTGCTTAACTCAGCAATATATTCGCACACACTTTCATCTGCCTTGTGTCTACACTCACAAAACTTTTTTCTATAAGCTTCAGGTGTTAACTTAAAACACTGTTACAAACAATTTTTGACTGTATTATAATTTAAGCAATCAGTATCAGACAATTTACAAATAGTAGTTACAGCTATACCATGGAGTAAAAGGGTCAGAAACCATACTCAGAGTCCTTGGTCAGCATTATACTTTTCACATACCCTTTCAAACATATGAATAAAACTGTCAAAATGATCACCCTCTGTAAACTGTGGAAGAAATATAATGACTTTTGTGCTTCTGGGGTTCAGTTATTCCCTTGCCCATTACCTTCATGACCCTGGCAAAGAGTCAGCCTCTCCTTTTCATGTTGCCTCTGCCTTTCATTTTCCTCAGCTTCCAGATGTCTAAGTTTCTCATTTTCTTCATACTCCAGACATCTTAGTTTCTCATTTTCTTCTGCCTCCAAGCATCTCAGTCTCTCTGCCCATTCTATTTCCAAATATTTAGCCTCCATTTCAAGCCTCTTTAACTCTAGATGGATTTTTAAGTCCTCTGTGGAAAGGTTGAACTGTCCATTTTCTGAGAGTTGTACATCACCAAAGCCAGTCTGATTGTCCTCCTGGTTGCTGGTTTGTGATGCAGCTATGACTAAGGCTGCAGTAATTTTTGCTTTAGTTAGGTTGGCATGCCCCAATCCTTTGGCTTGGCACATCTCAGCCAACTGGCTCCTTGTCAGCTTGCATACTCCCCTGCTAACATCCTTGTATGCTCTCCCTGACTAAGCTAACAAAAAATAAATAAAGCTATTGTGATATAAATTCTGAATGTTCACTGTGTGGCTGATTGAGAGTAGAAACACCTTCTTCAGTGACCACTGTTTACAGGCTACAGAAGTTCAGTATCCACACTATTGAATCCTAATATGTGAAGTGGTGATCCCACCACTGCCACGAATATATGTGATGCCCCACCACTGGCCCAGAAATCAAGGAGCCTCAGTCCTCACCACTGGCAACAGTGGGGGATGTACATTGGGAGGATGACAGATACACACACAGTATTTCCAGATGCAGCTCTCTGCATCAAGTGCAATTTCCCTTAAGAGCACACAGAGACCTCAGTCAGTCCAGTGCTCGTTTCTCCCTCTTTCTCCAGATCCCCAGTATGACTCCCCACTGTCACAGCTACAGGTGGAGATCTCAGCTGAATGGTCAAGTCAAGACCTCCAGTACCCTCTCTGTCCAACCAGTGCTTCAAGTCCCTGCTCAAGTAGCTGACACACACACACTTTGATGTTTGATTTATACACATGCACACACCTGAGAAAGGCTGGCACAGGTTTGCTAGCTATGCCCCGTCTGCCCAGACTATAAGGTAGTTATCAATGTCACCAGCCACGTCCTTATCAGCTACTTTAAGGCCCTTAACAAAGGGTGTCCAATCTTACTGTGTAATGTTACTATCAATGCAAATGATAGTTTGACCAAGTGCAAGGCTATTAGGAGTGGCCCACAGTGTCACCAAATAAATATGGAAGCACTCCCAAAACTTAAATCATCATCATCATCTTCCTTCGGCTGTTCCCATTAGGGGTCGCCACAGTGGATCATCTGTTTCCATTTCTTCCTGTCCTCTGCATCATGCTCTTTCACGCCAACTGCTTGCATGTCCTCTCTCACCACATCCATAAACCTTATCTTAGGCCTTCCTCTTTTCCTCTTACCTGGCAGCTCCATCCATAGCATCCTTTTCCCAATATACCCAGCATCCCTCCTCAGCACATGTACAAACCAATGCAATCTCACCTCTCTTGCTTTGTCTCCAAGCTGTCCAACCTGAGCTGACCCTCTAATATACTGATTCTTAATCATGTCCATCCTACTCACACTGAGTGCAAATCATAACATCTTTAACTCTGCCACATCCAGCTCTGACTCCTGCCTTTTCATCAATGCCACCGTCTCCAACCTATATAATATAGCTGGTCTCACTACCCTCTTGTAGACCTTCCCTTTCACTCTTACTTGTACCTGTCTGTCACAAATCACTCCTGACACTCTTCTCTGCCCATTCCACTCTGCCTGTACTCTCTTCTCCACCTCTCTTCCACACTCACCATTACTCTGAACTGTTGATCCCAAGTCCTTAAACTCATCCACCTTTAGCAACTCTACTCCCTGCATCCTCACCATTTATCTACCCTCCTTCTCATTTACACACATATATTCCCAAAACTTAAATATGTCTCGCAAATATCAGCCACAATGAAAGGTTTAAATATATTTAGTAATAAATAATAAAAGAATAAGAAAACACTCAGTATATAATCACAGTAACATCAGAGTTCAGAATCACAGGAAATATTTAAAACAACACTGCAGGGCAGTCTCACATAAGTAAAGAAATCATCTAAAGTATACCTCATTGTACTCTTAACTGAATCTAAGAGAATTACTATACCCTAGTTAACTTACTTACAGAGCAACAAGGCCAGTGTGGTGAGTGGATCTTGATGCTTTCAGGTCAAAGACAAAATACAGAATACTCAGTCTCTCTCAGAGAGTTCTTAAATTAATATCCCAAATATTACTGCTGGGATAGCTTGCAGGATGACATCACTTCTTGCCATCTAAATCTATCCCAGGTGAAAAACAACCATTGAATCAGCTGGCAGTATTTGGCACCTACCTGTGAAAATACATAAACAAGGTTTTTCCTCAAATTTTGGTACTTCCCAGAAGTCATAAAACAATAAAACACTTGCATGCCAATGCTGAAAACCTCTAATTCTAGACACTGTGTCTGTTACTGCACTGAAAGTGAAAGCTAACATCCTTTCATTAAGTGGTCATAAAGTAATTTAAACTTCCAGCTATTTTTCTGAAATTAATCTCCTGTGTTCCAGTTTCCATTGTTAAAATATATACTTCTAAACTGTTACAATAGTGTATGTACATTTCTGTTCTGTCCCAGTAGGGTACACTGTGGATACATTTTTAAAGCTCAGTATTTTCCAACCTGTTCCAACACACACTTCTGTACCAGCAGTTTGATATACACATAATATACAGCTCTAATACATTTGTAACACAAGCATATGAATCATGTTGATATTCACAGATGACATATAACTATTTATAAAATTCCAGATAGCTGGGCAGACAGTATCTTCTTTCATGACAGCCACTGATAATTGTTGAGGTTGTGTGACTGAGCATTTGCAATGTGTTCTGATATCGCAAGGTTTCACAGTATTCAATATTAAGAATACATGAGTTGTGAGTCAAATGTTTAGCATGCAGCAGACATTTAAATCAATAGAAATTTTCAAGAAAGAACACAATGAACTATAATGTACACAATAACGAACACTATAAGTGAGTAAAATACCCTGAGTTGTGGTTCTTAAGCTTCTAGCTCAAATATTCAGCCTTTCAGTGGCACAGAAACTATTAGAGAAAGAATACAGAATAATGTTATTAGTTTTGATCCAACAGTGGAATATGATAAGTTCCAGTCTTGGATGAAGAAGTTTCATAATTTATTACAGAATTATCTGGACTTAAGTCTCGAATATCAATATATCAGAGGCATAACTGGCTAAAAGGATTGTACTTTGATGCCTTCAAAGATACTCATTCAGGTCACCTGGCTGAGCTGGCTTTCCATTTACGTTTAAGTAAAGAATGTTTTTTTGCCACCTGCTCAACTATCTAAACTGAACTATTCATCAAATTGCATGACATGAAACAAGAGAAAATAAAGCTGGAAAGATTTGAACTGAAGCAGACTCCAAGTATTTTATCACATTCGTTTTATCATATTACTGATTTCACAGTAAGTAGCAATATAAAATTAAATGAATCAGTAATTTTGGTGCATATTTGATAAAGAAATATTATATGAAACTTAAGGGTGAAAAAGATTGTGAGCATTGTTTTGTGCACAGCAGATACTTCCATAAATGTGGAAGAGTTATACACATCCAGGTTTTGACAAGGACATCAACTGACTATACATGGCAAATCCTACAAGACTGAGTCATGAAATTTTAATCTGAGTCACCATAATGCTAACATATAAACATGATGGGACAGAAGGATATGTGCCAAGTTATATGAACAAGCGATTAAAAATAGAAATTTGTTTCACACTTCACAAGAGGTAACACTGTAGCTGTGAGAAGTAGACTCCTGATAAAAACACTTATTAACTCAACTGCTTATTTAGATTGCAAGATGTGTCTTAATTAAGGGAAAAGTGAAATGGCTGTGGCTTATTTAGATTGCAAGATGTGTCTTAATTAAGGGAAAAGTGAAATGGCTGTGACTGATTATAAGACTGATATGCAACTAAAAATAATACTGATAAAATGAGTTTAAATATATTACTTGCTAGATACAACAGATCTTTGTGGTGTTATATCTTTGTGGTGTTATAGCAGTGAAATTGAACCATGCAGATACAGCATTTATGTACTTATCAGCTGTCTTGATAAGATGTAAAAAAACAGGTTTGACACAGGTGATTAGAAAAAATGTCTATACAGTACAAAATGCCACTGGCAGAAAAGAAATGGACAGAAATGACAAAACAATGCTACAGTAAGAAATAAAAACGTATCATTTAGAGAATGGTCATAAACTAGATGCAGAGCACATTAATGCAAGTAAAGTGCATATGCAATCAGTCTGTTAATTCATTTGAAAGGGATGAAGTAAGTGAGGATAATTCACACTTAGAAGAAGCCTGTGAATGTCTCAGGAAAGCTATTAAAACTGGAAGCACTTACTTTAAGTGTATCTTGCTACCAGATTTGCTGGTTTATTTTTATTTATTTACTTATTTATTGACCTTCAGTTGTTGATTTAATTATTCGATATCTGAGTGATTACCTGAGTACGATGCAATGTTTTCATTCACAACACAACTTATCTGAAGGTCAAGTTGTCAATTTGACTAACATGGGACTAGAATACAAATTATGTATTATTTACAAAGCTGGCTTTCTAAATATTGAGCCTTGTTGGGACAAAAGTTTAAAAATTAGGCAACGTAGTGCAAAAAGTCTAAAGATAAAAGTTCAGGCATAAGGAAAGAATAATAGTACCAGTTATGTATTTATTTATTTATTTATTGTATTCATAATGCTGATTTTGCAGTCTCTGTTAACTACTGGTATGTTACAAAGGCAAAAGCTCTGTCACCACTTTCCTCTTCCTCTCAAAAAGCAAACCAGGACAAAAAGCAAAAAAGCAATAATCAGTGTATATTACTATGGTTTGCACACTAGGACCGAAGAAACCAAAAAAAACTCCAAACCATTGAATACCAAAATCCAGAGCAAAGGAGAAAAGCGAACCAGTTCAACTGTAGCTCACTGCCATATTTATTCAAAATAAAAGACAAAAAACCTATGAGATCAAGCGCTTTCGCCTGGATCAGTACCAGGCTTTTTCAAGATGAGTTTGCACTCACAAAAACACAGATTTATATACTACAAGTAATAATATCACATGATCAAATGTGTTAACAGCTTAGTTGATAGGCAAATAAGTTAATAGGCAAATACATTGTTAATTGGTAACCTAGTGCAAACAGAACCACTGAGCCATGCTCTTAAGAAATTGTAAGCCATGCAGTAATAAAAACACTTCTGTAGAATAAAATGTTAAAAAACATTAACAAAACAGAGCAAAGCAAGGCAGATCCAAACACTCAGGAACCAAAAATAATTCGTGAACGTATTTTAATAAAAACGTTTTCGCTCCTGACCAAAGTCGAAGCTTCTTCAGACAAACACAAAAGAGCGCCAAGTCACTTTTAAAAAACGTATATCATGATGTCATATCCTTAGCAACAGCCAAGCTGAAAACAAGTAGTTTTCAATTTACAAAAGTAAAAAAATAAAACACATACTTAAACATCATTGAACCATTAATCAACCTCCCTTAAAAAAAATGTATGTATATTTTTAAGGACATTTCCAACAGGGGAACGCTTTACAGATTCCTGATGCCACATAAGAAAACATTTATCTAACCACAAGGCACAGGAAAAATTCAAAGTTAAAGCATAAATTTTAACCTCAAGTACTCCAAAGGTTTAAATAGGTTAAAAACTGTAAAATAACTAAAATCTAACATTATAAAACCTTATCCATTATATACTAAGTATATATTCGAAAACTATCTGTATATGAATATATATCAAAAGATCCAAAAAATTACACATACAAACAATAAACATGAAGTGCTTAAGGACCTTTTATGTCCCTAATTGACCCTATGCAAGTAGTTCCAAAAGAAACTTTTTGTTCGTCTAAGTGGCAAACATAGTAGAGGTTACTTTAGATCTAACACCTAATACTAATTTCTAAGGTAACTTTTGTATTTTAAAATGACAGAGATGTTACAAGTTTCATTAAGACCAGGGGGGGAAAAAGCATTTAATAGTAACTGCCATTCCAGCTCCTTTAATTCAAGTAGGAGGGTTTGGGGACCACCCCTGGCCCCAACCTTCACTACATCAATCCCCATGAATGAAAAACTGTGCCCAACATGATCTAAAACATGTTTGGAAAGAGCGTTATCAGTCTTTTTGTTTTTTATGGCATAACTATGTTGGTAAACACATTAAGAAATATTGATAAACATTAAAAAACATTGAAAAACATTAATGCATCATTAATCAATCCTAAAAATCTTTTTTAAAAAATCTATGTTAAAGTGGGTAAATGAATAAATAAATAAATAAAACAAAGTCCATTTTATACAACAGATAGTTTTATTTATTTATTTATTAACTAATAAATTTCATCACTTTTTGTAGGCATTTTTTGCATAAAGTGTATTGAACACACACTGTGATTTTATAGGTTCTATTTATTCATTTACCCACTTTAACATAGATTTTTGTCTGGTGGTTTCTGAATTCAAAATATTTACTGCGATGTGGAAACCTTCTGAGTTTAGGTTTCTGCATTGCATTAAACCTTTCACAATTCCAGGATGTGTCTGTTAACCCTGCCATACAGAAGAGCACATGCACCGAAGTAAATGCAATTATTGTTAAAAAAAACTGATTGTCGTAAATTTCCAAGGATAAATATAATATTTCAAATAGTATGGAAAAAAATGAATTGTATTGACTATGTCACTGCTTCTAGTACAAATGCAGCAAAAGTGTTAGAAACAGAACCTAAATCTACTTCTCAAATGTGTACACAGAGTGCTTAAAAATAATTACTTCATTTACAAATTAGATTTTTGGGTACTTACCTATGAAGAAATACAAAAACACTTTTACTGAAATCTGTTAAGTAGAGGGAAAGATGTATGGTTGGTTACTGTCATAGTTCTTAACTGTGCAGGTGGGTTGCATTTTTGTATGGATCTCAAGCTGGAACCCATAGCCTGTGTTGATTTACAATTCTCATTTAGACTTTCAGGCCAGAGGTAGATAGAAAACCAAATATATCTTTAGCGACTGGTAAAAACAAGTCCAGAAGACCTGTTTGATAACATTCTACTGTACTAATGATACCCTCTTTTTGTTTAAAGACATTCCTTTTGCATTTTCTTTGTTCAAGCTTATAGCTGCATTTTTGATTGTAGAGTTTGTTAATTGTTGCTTAGATCTCTGTTGAAACTGTTGTCTCACTGTTCTGAGAGACTGATCTGCAAATATACAGAGCTGAGTATTTTTTTTTTGGTTTTAAAGTTTATACTATTAGTTGTTGCTTAGATCTCTGTTGAAACTGTTTTGTCCCCCTCCCTATTTTTGGTTTGTAGTTTAAATTTGGTGGCTTTTGCAGTTGCCCGCCCCACTGTAGATTTGATCTGGGACACTCCCCCAGTCCCATCTCTTTACCCACTTTCTACCTAATAAACTCTTTCTGCACTCACTTTTAGTCCTTTTTAATTTAATTGCATTTTTTAAACTGTGTTTGGTCTAATATTGCTACATACTCAAGTGTGCTAGCTTGCACTGCATGGGAATTGTTTTTACTACTGTTTTTGCTACTTTTCTGTAAAAAAAAAAAAAAAAACTGCAAGCCTGTTTCCTACCTTTCCTGAACTAGTGTTCCAGATGCAGATTTGCTGTATCCAGGATTGTATGTAAACTTCTGAGCCCCCCAAGCCTTTCTGTGTTGGAGGGAAGCCTTTTAGCCATCAGTGGGAGTGGAAAGCACTAGGTAACCTGTCTACCACATAAGGAGTGGTTCTGGCCCAGAAACTGTAGTTATTGGCCATTTGGGCAATCTTCCATCTCTCTTAACTTTCTGATTTGAAGGCTTGCATGTGCACTTGTTTCTGTCCTGTAACTCGTCTAGTGCAGATACAGATTCTTAATTTTAGCACTTAAATTTGCTTATTCATGCTCAGCACTTGTTCAGAACTTGTAAGCACTAAATAAGCTACTAATAACTATAGCACTCAATCTTCCTCATTACCTAGAGGAAAACAGTTTTTGTACTTACTTTTCTCACTGGCTTAAAGAAAAACAGCTCTTGTACTCACTTTCCTCACTTATCTAGAGGAAAATAATTTTTTATTCAGGCATGTCCAAGGGTCAGCTCCCAGTGTTCTCTCCAGTCTATCTGAAGAATCAGGGCATCTTGAGGCAATGTAGAAATTGCCTCATGTACACAGACAACCCTCTCCTCCTACACACTACAACCTGTGAGAGATGCACTTATCTAGCCAAACTGGAGGTAAAGCTCTCTCCAACCAAGACTGAACTTGACAGTCATGAGGAGAAGGTAAACATTTGCACCACACCACACTCATCACATAGTCTCACTAAACCTACACCTCCAAAATCCACACATAGTAACACAAAAAAATTTGCGGAGGCTCTCAGTAATAATCTGTCTAAGCAACAGAGACCTCCAAAGCAGAAACGCAAGCAACCTCCATCCCTCAACACAACCCAAATGACACATAGCCCACAGACTCAGTGTGCCACTCAACCACAGCCAATAAGGCAAAACAATGCACCCAACACACTAGTCATAGGTGACTCTATAATCAGGCACACTGATGTCCCACTCACCAGGCTAAACAAGGAGAAGGTTACTGTCAGCTGCCTGTCGGATGCCAGGATCCACCACATAACCCACACACTCAGGTCACTTCACAACAAGTACAAATATGACTCTGTCATTGTCCATGTTGGTGTGAATGACCTGAGATGTACCTCCCTGGACTACATGAAAAGATACATGGAAGAGCTCTCCGATCTTGTAGCCCAAGCAGGTATGACCCTAGCCCTGAGTAGCATTCTGCCATCGCCCAGAATGATACCGCAGTACAAGGACAAAATGATTTACTTCAACAATTGGATAAGCTTTTGGTGTCATTCTAATGGGATCCAGTATCTGTCTGCTTGGGATGACATGGTCGACAGACCACGATGCTTTGCTACAGATGGCCTGCACCTGTCGCCCCTGGGATTCCAGATACTGGCTAAGCCTCTTGCTGCCCCTATAGTGCCTTTTTTTAGGCAGGGTTCAAATAAAAAATTCACCACCATAACAGGAACAGGCAAGCAAAAACTGTGGGTAATGCTACTCAATGCTAGAAGTCTAAATATCAAAATGCACTCATTCGAGGCACTCCTTAAAATGTAGAACATCGATATCTGTGCAGTGACTGAGACCTGGTTCAAGGCTCCAGAGAGCACCCCTGCACTACCAGGCTATAACTCATACCACACTTTTCTGCCATGTAACCTGGACCGAAACACCAAAGGTGGAGGTGTGTCCATATTCATTAAGGATATACACACCTCCAGGCTAGTTGCTCAGCATAATGCATCCGAGGTTATCCAAGTGCAACTAACTCTGGGCAAAACTGAAATCCAAATTGTAGCTTGCTACAGATCCCCCACCATGCCTCAGGATTCCCCCTCCTCTTTTCTTGTTGTACTGGAAAATACTAGGGTTCAACCAAACACCCTAATAATGGGCGACTTCAACTACCCCACCATTAACTGGGAAAACTACTCATGTACCAACTCCTTAGCTCAACGCTTTCTGGAATTCATAAACTCCAATGCCATAGATCAACTTATCCACAACCCACCAGGGGCAACAATATCCTAGACCTAGCCATTACCAACACGAGTGACCGGTGTTCCACACCTGAAGTCAAATCCTCATTGGTCCGATCCGACCATAAGCTAATCACCCCTGATATCCACATCCCGCCCCCACCCCCATTAAGGAAACCACAGTAAAAAATTTCTCCAAAGCCAACTTCATGCTTCTTAAGAAAGAAGTGATGAACTTCATGACACCCATGCAGATGGACAATACAGTTACAACTGCTGAATCCTACACAAATGCCCTCTATAAGCACTTACACAAGTGCATTGATAGTGCTATCCCAAACAGAACCAAGACACTATCCTCCAAAAAAAGGAAGCCAATCTGGTGGTCTTCTGCCATAAACAAACTGTACAACAGAAGGAAGAAACTGTTGCAAAAGAGAGTAAAAGCCCATGAGTGGAGGAGCTCCCTGGTCAGCCTCAGTAAGAAGCTGAGATCCCTTATAAGATTCTCCAAAGCAAGCTATGAAAACAAAATCACCACTAATTCCAAGGGCAACCACAAATCATTCTATAGCTATGTTAAGAATCTCGATGGCAACACCCAGATCTGCTCTGAGTTACAGCACAAAGGCACAAAAATTACAGAAACAACTGATATTGCCAACATCCTGGCAGATAGCTTCAGTGCTAACTTTACCCCCCTCACACCCCCTAAAGGGCCCATATCTATACAGGAAGAATGCAGAGACCCTGTAATCACAACTATGCAGGTAAAGGCTAGACTCTCTAAAGCCAAAATTACAGCATCCATGGGACCGGACAACAACCCAGGCTGTGTTTTACATGAACTTCAGAATGAACTGGCTCCTCACTTAATAGGTTCATAGGTTCATAGGTAGATACTAGGCTATCTGCCCTAGGGCATTTATAAGCCTAGCCAGAGTGTATTTGGCTTTCGCCTCCCTATTAGATTAGCCTACTGTGCCTCTGTATAGTAGGTCACAGAAGGTAGCCCTTTAAGATTAGTTTACCATGCTCTGTCGAGCAGGGACACAGAAGAGATCCCAGGGGTGAATTCGCGATTTCCCATCCATGCGTCCAGATTTCGCTTGAAGAGGGTCAGTGAGGGGCTATGTCTAACATGAATTGGTATTTTATTCCAGAGTGAGGGGAGCCTCTGGGAAATGAATCTATCCCTCCAGCATGTTCTATTTATTTTTGCACTGAGGTTTAAGTCCCTGGAGCATGTAGCTCTAAGGGATTTGGATTTTTTGAGGTGGAGCATGTCCATTAATTCTGGGTTAGACATGGCTTTGTATGTCAGCATAGATTGCCTCTGAGTAGGCAGTAAGCAACTGAGTAGAGCTGAAGTTTCTTTAGTCTAGCTGCATAGGATATCTGTTTGTTGCCCATGATCCTCTTGGTGAGGTACTTTTGGGGTCTCTCCAGTTGCTGCAGGTGTCGGGTAAGGTACATCCCAAAAGGGGCATTGTATTCAATTATGGGCCTGATGAGTGACGAGTAGAGGGGCACAATGACCTCTCTTGATCTAGATGTGAACCCTTTCATGATAAGGTGAGCTATATAGAAGGTCTTTCTAACCACTTTGGCAACGTGATTATCAAAGGAGAGATTACTATCTACATTGGTCCCCAAATCTCCAATTACTTCTTCCATACTTAATGGATTACTACCTGTGTGGTAATTTGTGGGCACTTTGTTTTTCCCAAAGGGGATGACTATGCAATTTTTAGCATTTAGCTTGAGGCTGTGGTTCTGGCACCAAGCATCCATCTCTGTGAGACCCTTTTGGAGGATGCTGGTGTCAGATGGAGAGTCGATTATGGCTCCCAGTTTGCAGTCATCTGCGAACTTTGTCAGCCATAGCCCCCCCCCCCCGTGTTAGCCTGAACCTCAGAGAAGTATATACCAAATAAGAGAGGTCCCAGAACTGAGCCTTGTGGGATGCCACTTGTAACTGGTTTGGATTCGGACGTGGCATCTGCGATTCTGACCATGTGGGTTCTATCCCTGAGCCAGTTTGCAACCCATCTTGTGATACAGGGGTTGATATTTAAGCTGGTAAGCTTATTTATGATGCTTGAGTGGGGTATTGTGTCAAAGGCTTTTGCGAGGTCCAGGTAGGCTGTGTGGGCTACCTTGCCCTCATCTATGGCTTTGGTAACTGTTTCAAAGAAATCAACTAGGTTTAAGAGGCAAGATCTGCCCTTAACAAAGCCGAATTGGGTAGGGTCCAGTGTCTGGAGGCTCCCAATGTCTTTGTTTATGAGTTCCATGATAATACACTCCATAGCTTTACAGACCAGACTAGTCAGGCATATGGGGCGATAGTTCCCGGGGTCCGTTGTCATGCCACCTTTGTGGAGTGGGACCACTGTAGCTGTACGCCATTCTTTGGGTACATATCCTGTAGTAAGGCTAAGTTTGAACAGTGACTTAATGTGAGGGTTCAGTTCTTCTTGGAGCTCATGTAAGACACAGCCTGGGACACCGTCTGATCCCATAGATGCTGTTTTTTGCTTTGGAGAGGGCAGCTTCCACCTGTGCATCTGTGATGTCAAGGAGGTTACATTCAGGTGGGATAGGCATTTGCTCCTTTGAGGGGGAAGGGGGGAAGAAGTCAGCACTGAATCTGTCTGCCAGGATGTTGGCTATGTCTGTAGGTTCGGTATATTTTGTACCATTATGCAACAATTCCGAGCATATCTGAGAGTTTCCACCCATATTCCTGACATAACTAAAGAAGGCCTTGTGATTATCTTTAGTGTCTAGGGCAATATTTCTTTCGAAACTGGCCTTTGATGATTTTATGAGGGATCGTAGTTTCTTGCTAATACTGATCAGAGATGCCTTCCCTTTTTGGGATTTTGCTCTGTCATGTAGTAGCCTCCTCCTTCTGTTGTATAGCTTATTTATGGCCGGAGTCCACCAGACAGGTCTCCTGTTTTTGGAGGAGTGAGTATTGGTTTTATTTGGGATAGCACAATCCATGCATTGCTGCAGGTGCTCATAGAATGCAATTGTAAAGGATTCTGCGGATTTGGCTGTATTATCCTCTAGCCCAGGGGCTTTGAAGGATTCCACCTCAGTCTTGAGAAGTGTGAAGTTAGCTTTTGAGAAATTCTTTACAGTGATTTCCTTGGCTGGGGGTGGGGATGGGATATGGATGTCCAGGGAAATTAGTTTATGGACTGATCTTACCAATGAGGGGTTTACCTCTGGTGTGGAACTTAGAGTCCCCATGTTGGTGATGACCAGGTCCAATATGTTGTTCCCTCTTGTGGGAGTGGTGACCAGTTGTTCCATCATGTTAGAGTTTATAAATTCAAGGAACCATTGGGCGAGGGTGTTTGGGCTTGAGTAGTTTTCCCAGTCAATGTTTGGGTAGTTGACGTCACCCAATAACATAGTGTTTGGAGAGACCTTCATATTCTCCAGTGTTCTCAGGAATGCCAAGTGGGGTTCCTGTGAAAGGGAGGGTGATCTGTAGCAGGCTACAAACTGAATGTCAGTTTTGCCTGTTGTTAGTTGCACATGGATGGTTTCTGATGCTTTGTGCAGTGCCACTAATCTGGAGGTGTAGGTATCTTTGATGAATATAGATACTCCCCCTCCTTTTGTGCTTCAGTCCAAGTCTTGGGGCTGAAAAGCATGGTATGAGTTATAACCTGGTAGTGTTGGGGTGCTCTCAGGAGCCTTGAACCAGGTTTCTGTTACTGCACAGACATCGATTTTCTCCATACTGAGGAGAGCCTCGAGTGTGTGCATCTTGAGGTTTAGACTTCTGGCATTGAGTAACATTACCTTTAGTTTTTTTATCCTTGGGTTGTCTATGGAGGTGGGTTTGTCCTTTGAGCCTTGCCTAAAAAAGGCACTATGGGGGTGGCAAGACCCTTGGCCAGTATGCGAAAGCCTAAGGGTGACAGGTGCAAGCCGTCCCTAGCGAAGCAACGTGGCTTGTTGAGCATGTCATCCCAGGCTGACAGACACTGGATCCCCTTTGAATGACACCAATACTTTAGCCAATTGTTGAAACTGATTATTTTGTCTTTATACTGTGGTATCATTCTTGGTGAGGGCAAGATGCTGCTCTAGATCAGGGTCATACCAGCCTGGGCTACATGATCAGAGAACTCCTCTTTGTCACTTTTCATGTAGTTCAGGGAGGTACGTCTCAGGTCATTCACACCAGCATGGACAATGATGGAGTCATATTTGTACTTGCTTTGGAGTGACCTGAGTGCTTGCGTTATGTGGTGGATCCTGGCACCTGACAGGCAGCTTACAGTGACCTTCTCCTTGTTCAGTCTGGTGAGTGGTATGTCAGTGTGCCAGACAATAGAGTCCCCTATAACGAGTGTATTTGGTGTGTTGTTTAGCCTTAAGGGCTGTGACTGTGAGGCACACTGACTTTGTGAGATATGTGATTTGTAGGTATTGTTGAGGGGTGGCTGTTGCTTGGATATCTGCTTTGGAGGTCTTTGCTGCTTAGGCAGATTTTTATTTAGAGCCTCCGAGTATGTTTTTGTGTGTTTATGTGTTGGGTATGCAGATGCAATAGATCTGTGTGAGACTGGATTTATGGTGTGGGTGGTTACCTTTTCCTCCTGACTGACTGTGCCAGTCTTGGCTTGAGAGAGCTTTGCCTCCAGTTTGGCTGTGTAACTGCATCTCTCACATGTATTAGAGTTTGTTGGAAGGAGGAGAGGGTTGTCTGTGTACATAAGGCAATTGTAACATTGCCTCAAAATTCCCATATTCACCAGCTGGACTGGAGAATAACCCTGAAACTGACCCTTGGACATACCAGATTAGTATAGAGAACTGTTTTTTCACTGATCAGATTAGTAAAGGGAACTGATCTTACACTTAATCAGGAAGGATAAATCGGGAGCCTAGTACTTATGAGAAGTCTAGGAGGGTGTAGTGCTTTAGTTAGTTAGTGTTTCCTTGTAAGAACCGAGCAAGTGCAGGTGTTAAGCACCATGTTCAATAATAACCTCGCATCAGGCTTTGTGCCCACTGAATGGCACACAGCAACAGTTATCCCACTCCACAAAGGGGAAGCCACCACTGATCCCGGGAACTATCGACCTATTAGCCTGACGAGCCTGGTCTGCAAGGCCATGGAACGTATCATCATGGAACTCATAAACAAATTTGACTTTGGAGATTATGTTCATTGCTGCGTATACAGCGTTTTTTGCATCTCTTCATTAATTTATGATTCATGACTTATATTTGTATTCGCCTTGCAGGTGGATACTTTCCTGTTATACATTTTTTGGGTTGGCGACCAGAACCATTAATGAACTCCCAATTTACTTAATATAACTTCTTTTTTTGTGAGTTATTTGTCTTTACTAATTGGGGACTAGTGGTTTCTATTTTTGGACTACTCCACAGATTTGGTGTTTAGACATTGTCATTGTTCTCTGTTATATTATGAGTGGACTTTTTGCATGAGTCTTTCATCACAGCTTTTTATTATAAGCTCATATTGTTCAAAGGTGTTTTATAGCAATACCATATCAATATTATTTTCTAGCCTTTCAGTACAATATTTGTTTTATTTCAAGGTACACATTATAAGTGTCTATATTTGTACCATTCTGTGAAGTTAGACCAATCTGATACATTTTTGATTTATGAGTGCCTTGGTTCATTACTGCCTTATACAACATACTATTACAGTCTGTTTTTACATATGGTCCTTACACATGGTTTTTCAATATGGTTCAGGAATCTATTATTGCCTGACTTTTTGATATGTTTATAGTCAGCATTGTGTCATTAGATATTAGACTTTTTACAATCATCCATTGGGACATTATTAAGGCATAAATATTGTTCATTGTAGTTTGCTTGCCTTTCAACTTGAGTTAGATTGTGTGTTTTCTCTTTTTAGAATTAGACTCTTTCCAATTATTTTGGAATTACCACATGGTTTTTCCAGAATTTTTTTGCTTGGGTCATGGTTCACTGTTAATTTTTAGAACACATTTGCTCACACTTTTCGATATGAGTTTGGAATAATTGGGAAGCCATTATTTTTATAATAAATATATGGTCATTTTTCACCCTCATCATTGTCTATAATTCTGTCAAGACTATATATCCATCTCTTTAGATTGGTTGCCTGTTGTTGTATTAGTGACTACAGTTGAGGTTTTTTTCCATTATTATAAATATTTTGTTGTTACCGCAGATTCAATAAGAACACAGTCGACCACATTGGGCTGTCATTGTCCTTGTACTAATATTAATATTTGCTGACTTAGTTTTTAGACTATATTGTCAGTTCTTTTTTCCTCATGGATTTTGCCAGTTTTATCACAGGTCTATCTTCGGATAGAGAAGACCTCAGAGCCTTTGGGCTGAGTTGTAACATTGGTGATAACACCAATATTTTGGGTATACCTGACTCTGCTTCCAAATGTGCTTCATGTTTTCATGATTTGTTTTTACATCTCAAAATTCTTAGATCGAACATTTGGCACTCAAAACTTTTTAAGGCCTGTTTGGCCAAAGGCATCACACCCAGGGGTCTCCGAGTGCGTATTCAGCCATTAGTTTCTAATGCTGATGAGGAACTCCTTGAGGAGTGGTCATCTATTCAGCAGCAGGCAACCATCTCTTTTGTAGAATCTTTGTCTAAATTTTATGGCAGGACTATAGACTCTGAAATTCAGGTGGTTACTAGGCTAGTTGATGATATTAAACCTTATGAAGGCGAACCATCATTCCAGACCCATTTGAATAAAATTGTAGGGGACTTCAAGACATTAGAAGAACAATTGCGGACCAGGAAACTTAAGAAGTTCCAAAGAGATCAAGGGGATTATCAAACTTCTAACCCTTTTGCACATAATACAAAACAAGTTAGGTTCACCCCTACATTTAATAGATCATCCAGGAAAAAACGACCCAGGTCTATCCTGAAAAGATCAAGCAGAATTTCTGCTTCCTCTACTGAGGATGTTTCCTCATGTACTGATAGTGAGCCACAGTCAGCAACTGGTTCACCGGTCCCCAAAAGGAATACATCTCACATCCCTTTAGGCCAAAGCAGCACAGGGGAGGGAGGAAACACAGGAAACATCACCAACATTCAGGGTCTTTTACAAATGGTCATGGAGAAATAAATGTGTCTATTGACAATAATGTTCTGAATTTATCTGACTATGTACCTTCAACCACACAACTGTCTGTGTTGAATAAAGGGTTGTCTTTTGTACCTGGTTTTATTATTTCAGAAGATAAAATGGCTCAAGATGTTTTTTCATTTTGTAGGCTACTACATTTAAAATTGTTTTTTGGTGATACTAGCTTCTCTAAAAGTGATAAATTCATTTATCATAAATCCACATTCAATCCACCCATGCACCCTCTTGTCCTCCAATTTCAGAGAAATATTCTCAAAGATCTCCATTTTTTTGGGCAGGATGTGCAATTTAAATCAAATAACATCTCTTTAGCAGAAAAACAGGCTATTTCTGACTTACAAAATAATGAAGACATTGTAATAATCTCAGCTGACAAAGGGGGTGCTGTGGTTATTCTGAATTGGTTGGATTATGATAGGGAGGCTATGAGACAGCTTTCTGATCCTAAATATTATTCACCAATGACCATCAATCCTACACATAGGTTCAAAAAGCAGATTGAAGATTTTGTACTTTGGGCCAGGGATGAGTCTATCATCACTAAAGAAACCGCACAACAACTTATGGTACACAACCCTACTATACAATACATATGCTTTTTGCCTAAAACACACAAAAGTTTGGTGAACCCTCCGGGGAGACCTATTGTTTCTGGCAAAGGGTACATCACGGAACCCCTTTCTATGTTCCTGACCTTGCATTTGAAACCTTTACTTAGTTTGGTAAGATCGCGCATACATGATACTACTATGTTCCTGAATATTGTATCAGACAGTCAGTTGGAGGATGATTGGGTTATGTGTACTCTTGATGTGTGTTCACTATATACTAACATCCCTCATAAGTCTGGGCTTGAGGCCCTTTCCTTTTGGCTAGATAAAGCCGGTTTATATGAACCATTATTCAATTCTTTTTTGGTAGAACTAGCCAGATTTGTTTTGACAAGCAATGTTTTCTATTACAAAGATAAATGTTATTGGCAAGTAAAGGGTACAGCCATGGGCGCATCTTTTGCTCCCATATATGCGGATCTTTTTATGGCTTTTGTTGAACATCACCTTATATATGATTGCAACAATAACATCTTTTAAGAAAACATTGATATCTGGCGACGTTACCTTGACGATTGTTGGATGATTTGGAGAGGGGACATACCAGGCCTGATGGATTTTGTAACATATTTAAACAGCAACAAATGGGGCATGGAGTTCACAGTCCATTATGATTACAACAATATTACATTCTTGGATGTTTCAATCACCAAACAGTCTGACAACACACTCTCTACAGAGGTATTCAGGAAACATCCTGAATTTAATACTATTTTACATGGTTCTAGTTTTCATCCACCTCATGTAATACGGAACATCCCGAAATCACAGTTCATACGCATCAAACGGATCTGTTCTACAGATTCCACTTTTCAACATCATAGGAAGGACCTCACTGAACGTTTCAGGTCGAGAGGTTATGGTATGGGTGATGTTATCACTGCTAGTAACACAACAAATTCCACACATAGACGTAATTTTTTACAATACAAAGAACATGCCCGTACGGATTGCACCACTATCAGGTTTACCGCCACATATGCTGGGAACACAAACCAATTGATTGACAGTATTAACAGACATTGGAACATTTTAGCATATGATCCAGACATTTCTAACTTTATTCCAACAAAATGTCAATTTTCATATAGAAAAGGCAGAAACCTAGGCAGTTTCTTCAATCACTTCAAACATAGTAACAAGACTACCAGTACACAATTCAAGCAAACCACATTATCTGGTGAGCCATTAATAGGTTGTTTTCCATGTGGACACTGCACCAATTGTGACAAAATCAATAAATCTAAACAATTTTCTAGCAGAAACTGCTCACAGGTATATGATATCAAATTCTTTGCTAACTGTAGCAGTGATTGGATTATTTACATGGCTAGCTGTCACTGTGGTGCTTTTTACATAGGACAAACTTCACGACCACTCAGAATCAGAATATCAGAGCATTTCAGTAACATTCGCAATAAGAAAAATAGCAGTGCATTGTATAAACACTTTTTGGAACATCACACTGCCAAATTTACTTTTATTATTATTGATATTATTTTAGGGAACAGGATCAACAAAACAGGATGGCATTCTATTCTCAATACTAAGGAGAAAAAATGGATAATCAAACTAGGGGGATTATTCCCACCTGGTTTTAATGAGAATTTGTGACCCACCAATAGGCTGGTAGTTGTTTCTATATAAGCTGTTCACATTTATGGATGTTTGAATACACTGAAGAAGGTTATGTTTTTTCTACCGAAACCGGTCTGTACATAAATGTGTAGGTTTTTTAACCTTTAACAATAAATTGGATTCTCAGACTAACGTCTGCTGGCTCTGCTCATTTTTTGTTACTCATAAACAAAGACATTGGTAAGCTTCAACCTCTGGATCTCACCCAGTTTGGGTTTGTGAAAGGCAGATCATGCCTCCTGAACCTGATCGACTTCTTTGAGGCAGTTACCAAAGACGTAGATGAGGGTAAGGTGGTTCACACAGCCTATCTTGACCTCACCAAGGCTTTTGACACCATTCTCTATTCTGGAATTATAGCTAAACTCACTAAACTAGGTATAAATCCCTACATCACAAGATGGGTTGCCAACTGGCTCACTGATAAAACCCACACTGTAAAAGTTGCAGACTCCAAATCTGACCTCAAAGGAGTGACAAGTGGAGTACCACAGGGTTCCGTCCTGGGACGTCTCCTGTTTGGTTTCTACTTCTCTGAAGTACAGGCTAAAACAGAAGGCCTCTGGCTAATGAAGTTCACAGATGACTGCAAACTAGGAGCCATAGTCAAGTCCCCAAATGATGTGGACATCCTACAGAAGGGCCTCACTGAGACAGATGCCTGGTGTCAGAGCCATGGCCTCACGCTCAATGCCAAAAAGTGCAGTGTCATCCCCTTTGGTAAAAACTCTGTACCCATGAGCTACCACATAGGCAGCAAGCAACGCCCCTTTTGGAATGTACCTAACAAGACATCTGCAGCAGCTGGACAGGCCACAGAAGTACCTCACAAAGAGGATTACTGGCCTCAAACAAATGCCCTACACTGACTGCCTCAAAAAACTCCAGCTTTACACCGTAGCATATCGCCTACTCCGAGGTGATCTTTGCCTAACATATAAAGCTATGTCAAATTCAGAGCTGTTGGACATGCTACACCTAGAGAAATCCCAATCCTTCTGAGCTACACACTCTAGGGACCTAAACCTTGTCACCACAATAAACAGGACATGCTGGAGGGATAGATTCCTGCCCCAGAGACTTCCCATACTCTGGAACATGCTACCCATCTATGTCAAGCAAAGTTCTTCATTAGCACTCTTCAAGAAAAATCTTGATGAGTGAATGGGAAATAGGAAATACACCCCAGAGATCACTTCTGTGTCTCTGCTTGAGAGTGGCACAGGAAAATAACTTTCTTGGGTGGCGTAAGCCAGGGAACCTTGTTGGCTAGGCTTACGTAGGCCTTTGGGCCGATAGCCTAGTACCTACCTATGAACCTACAGCTAATCAAAACACAGCTAATAGCTCATATTGACATTTTCATTGTGAGATTGCAGTACAGTTGGAGTGGGGAATTAGGGATATTTTTCTTTCACTATTGTATGGCAATCTCAGATTTTGGTATATATAACTAGTGGGGGGGTGCAGGTGGGGCAAGCTGCATGTTGGCATTTCTTTTTTTTTTTTTTTTTATGGACAAGTTGTGTTCAATCAATTTCTGTTCAGTGTGATGATATGAGTCTTGTGGCAGTTGTCAAATCAATGAAATGCCATCATTACAAATGTTGACACATTAAGTTTGACAAACAAATGTCAACATGCTTCTGAGCATTTTTCAAGTTTTAAAACAATGTTAAGCCCCATACCTTCTGCTACTTATTTATTTTCTCTGAGATCACACAGTCCCTGGGGAAAGGACATCATTATCTTCTTTCAGCTTTTCCCATTAGGGGTCACCACAGCGGATCATCTGTTTCCATTTCTTCCTATCCTCTGCATCTTGCTCTGTCACACCAACCATCTGCATGTCCTCTCTCACCACATCCATAAACCTTATCTTAGGCCTTCCTCTTTTCCTGTTACCTGGTAGCCTCATCCTTAGCATCTTTTTCCCAATATACTCAGCATCCCTCCTCAGCACATGTCCAAACGAACATAATCTTGCCTCTTTGGCTTTGTCTCCAAACCGTCTAACCTGGGCTGACCCTCTAATATACTTATTCCTAATCCTGCCCACCCTCATCACACCCAGTGCAAATCTTAACATCTTTAACTCTGCCACATCCAGCTCAAATGCCTGCCCTTTTGTCAATGCCACTGTCTCCAACCCATATAACATAGCTGGTCTCACTACCCTCTTGTAGACCTTCCCTTTCACTCTTACCAGTACTCGTCTGTCACAAATCACTCCTGACACTCTTCTCCACCCAATCCATCCTGCCTGTACTCTCTTCTTCACCTCTCTTCCACACTCACCATTACTCTGAACTATTGATTGCAATTATTTAAACTCATCCACCATTGCCACCTCTACTCCTTGCATCCTCACCATTCCTCTATCCTCCCTCTCATTCACACAAATATATTCTGTTGTAGTCCTGCTGACCTTCTCTCTAGGCCATATCTCCATCTCTCCAGGGTCTCCTCCACCTGTTCGTTACTCTCACTGCAGATCACAATGTCATCTGCAGACATCATAGTTCACGGGGACTCCTGTCTGATCTAGTCTGTCAACCTGTCCATCACCATTGCAAATAAGAAAGAGCTCAGAGCTGATCCTTGATGTAATCCCACCTCCACTTTAAACGCATCTGTCACTCTCACCGCAGACCTCACCACTGTCACACTACCCTCATACATATCCAGTACCACTCTTACATATGTCTCTGACACTCCCAACTTCCTCATACAATGCCAGAACTCCTCTCTAGGCACCCTGTCATATGCTTTCTCTAAGTCTACAAAAACACAACGCAACTCCTTCTGACCTTCTCTGTACTTCTCCATCAATACTCTCAGAGCAAACATCGCATCTGTAGTGCTCTTTCCCAGCACAAAACCATACTGCTGATCACTAATCATCACCTTCCTTCTTAACCTAGCTTCTACTACTCTTTCCCATAACTTCATGCTGTGACTGATCAATTTAATCCCTTTGTAGTTACTACAGCTCTGCCATACTCCCCAAAATTGTGAATTGTGTAGTCTCACTGTCAACCATCTCTTTCAATTCTCAAAGTATGTCGACAACACAGAGGTCGATTTAAGCTTCAACCAACTACCTGTATGTATGTGTGTGTGTGTGTGTGTGTGTGTGTGTGTGTGTGTGTGTGTGTGTGTGTGTGTGTGTGTGTGTGTGTGTCTGTGTGTGTCTGTGTGTATATATATATATATATATATATATATATATATATATATATATATATATCTATATGTATATATATATCTATATATATATATATATATATATATATATATATATATATATATAGATATAGATGCATTTTCATTGAAATATTGATACTTGGTCCCCCTTGTTAGCCGACCATAGCACTCTTTGCAATCTAATGTATATTTATTGCTTATAGGGTGACAGCCCTATATTATTATTCAGGATGAGTGAAGAGTAGTTTAACAGGTCTGTAATTCTGCCATCGGTACTGGTACTTTTCTGCTATTATCATAATCTCTTTACCTGGTGGCAGAAGTGAGCAGTCATATCACTGTGGAATGTCATGCTATGTTTCTCTTGGACTGTGTACATGTCTTTGTGTGTGTGCGTGTGTGCGTGTGTGCGTGTGTGTGTGTGTGTGTGTGTGTGTGTGTGTGTGTGTGTGTATATATATATATATATATATATATATATATATATAGATATATAGATATATATATATATATATATATATATATATATATATATATATATATATATATATATATAGATATAGATGCATTTTCATTGAAATATTGATACTTGGTCCCCTTGTTAGCGACCATAGCACTCTTTGCAATCTAATGTATATTTATTGCTTATAGGG
>NC_056730.1:1072199602-1072242102 GCF_019279795.1 Protopterus annectens | reverse complement strand
TGCAGAAGGATACAACGAGAGATGTCAGCAGTGCTGAGCTTTATTTTTCCTTCATCATCATTTATATTTACGTTGGTTAAAGTAATAACATATCGTTACTGGACGTGACACAGAATTTCTGAATGACACACAGAGTTGCAGGGGGTTACCTATTAACCAACTGTTTACATATTCTATTAAATTCATATTCACTGCTAGAACTGATATATTTTTATCACATTTTCTGGTTCTGAAGTTAGAATGGCAAATAATTTATTTTACTCTTGGTAACTAGAATTACCTGGGTGTCATTTTATATTGCCATTATAACTTTATGCCTTTCAGTTTGTAAAATGATAGTCACTGGGTGCAGCAATTTCAATAATGCTTCTCTTGTCTTTTTCTATTGAATTACGATATCTGGTTTCCTTGCATCCACCTTCTCGGATGTTGATATTAGAAGATCTCACTTGATCATTACTTCTTGATTTTTAGTAATCCTTTATTGTTCATATTTTCAATGTATCTCAGCTATCTGTATGATGTAATGTTTACAGAGTCTCCATTGTAACAACCTTGCCACATCGTTATGTGTTTTAGTATACAAACATTCAGTCATAAGCATATTCCACCCTGAAATTGTTGACAGGAATGACATTCCTAAGTCAGGGTGTGATTACAGTTCACAAAATTCGTATTATTTAAGTTGTTAATGTTAGTCAAGCATGGACTTCTCAACACCCACAATGTACCAGGGGTTACATGTACTGTTAGCATAATGAAGCATTGTTGTAAATCTTCTTTATTAGTCCTGATACACCTACTAGTACTGGAACTACCTTGCTATCTTTCTTCCATATTGCTCACATTTCTGTTTGCAAATCCTGTTATATTATTACTTTGTGTCTCTCTTTAAGAAAGACAATGTAATCGCTGGCTATAGCAATTTCAATAATCAGTGCTACTTTTTTCTTTTTCATGGACTGACTGGTTGCCTCACATCATTTTTTGAACTGTTGGTAATGGCTAATCCCATGTAATATGAACTTCATCATTCTATAATACTGTGTGATTCATATTTCCAGTGCTTCTCAGCTACTTCTATATTGTAGCATTTGCACAATCCTCAGTGCAACAGCCTTGCCATATTATTGTGCCTTTCAGTATACAGGCCCTCTGCTATTGGTGTATCACCCAGCAACAAGATGTGCGACTATTTCTAGTTCTGTTTTATAGAACCTGCATCTGTCTGTTTCTCCCACGTGTTCCATGGACTTTGTAAGCCGATTACTTTGTCCGCTGTCCCAGGTTGCCATTATTAGCCTTTCATCTTTTTGTTTCAATTCACCTGCCTTTAACCATTCCTGCACCAAATCTTGTTCAACAAGAGGTGGTTCCAGAAGATATCTAAACCTGTAACTCTGAGAACTATAGAATTTTAAGTCATCCCCAAATATTAAATTAGATGTCTTTAGAAAAGGCTGTTTCTGGGAGTTAAACTGTAACAATAGCTTTATCCATCTGTTAAGCAAACAGCTTAATAAGGTAAAGGTAAGATAAACCAGTGGCAGTGACAAGGAATGACTATAGAATATCCCCCCTTTATTTATTTATTTATTGCATTTGTTGACCGGGAAGGTCCACTGGGCCAAAGAGTGCCCATTTTCAGTGGAGGCCCGGGAAGAAAAGCTCCACAGAGATACGCAGACATGCAATTTGATAAAACACAGTAACAGCACAATGCTTACAATGTGATAAAAGACAAGATAACAAATATATCAGATCAAACTGCTAAAGCACAAGAGCATGCAATACATTCAATGTGATAAAAATCTCAGGAAGCAAGTATGTCAAATTAAACTGCTAAAGCTCAGGTAATAATGCAGTACATTCAGTTTGATAAGAATCCATAAAACAGTTGTTCCAGATTAGACTGACAGTCCTGTATAGTAGTTGGCACTGAGATAGGCAATTTGACGGTCAGAAATATCAACACAACAGTACATTTGTAAAGGGCATAAAAAAGGTTTATTTGTTCAGGAGGTAAAGGTGAAGGTACTGGAGGTGGAGTAGGTAGAAGTAGAGAAAGGTAGGAGAAGAGGAAAGGAAGAGACAAAGGTCAGGTTATGGCTTGTGAAGTGTTAGCACAGGGGCATTGACAGTGGCAGGAGAGATGATGTTTCAAGGTTTTTTTGAAGATAGATATATTGCTTGTAGATGTAAGGGAAGGTGGGAGAGAGCTCCCTAGTTTAGCAGTGGAAAAGGAGTGCAGCCGTTGTCCAGCGATGAGGTTGGGTTTATTGGGTTTATCTACCTGTAGGAGCGTTTGGTTTTCTGAGCGGAGGGGCATATTAGGGTGGTATGGAACAAATAGGTTAGAAAGGGCTGGGCAGCTGGATGGGTTGTGTATTAGTTTATGGGCCATAGTTAGTTGTTTATATGTGAGGTGGTGAAGAAGATCTAGCCAGTTCAGTAGTTTAAGAGAGGCGCAGTGGTGAGACAAGGGCTTACCATTGGTAACAAATTTTGCTATTTTGTTACAGCATGAGTGTAGTTTGGATTTAAGACGGGTCTGAATATTGGTGAAAAGACGAGCTCCATACAGAAGAGAGGGGAGCAGGAAAGAGGAGGTAAGGGCTAGTTTGGAAGAGTGAGGAATGTTTTGTGTCAGTATAACATGCCCAATTTCTGGTATGCTTTTTTAATGTTGTTGTGAATGTGCATGTCGAAAGTTATCCCTGAATTTTTATCCCTGGGATAATAATTTGTCCTTTGTCAGGGCTCAGCTGCAGTGTTTGCCACTATTTCATTGTCACTGCAATGTAACTGATTAATGTAGGGTGTATCCCCTATATCTGTAAGCACTCCATTATCCATGAATGTAGGATGCTGTAAAATGCTTTTTTTTGTAATCTGTCCATGCCATGTTTTGATTCTTACCCATTTTATAACTTTCTGTTATGGCTTAGATAATATCTTTTTGTTATAATGCCATAATTGATTTTTTCTGATGACTACAAACTCTGTATGCATAAATTCCAGTACAAAATTTGCATATTGTTGGAAGGTAAGTTATTGGTCTATAGTTCTTATGATACCTTGCTAGTTCACTGTTAGAGAGGAGTATCATTTTTGTTGTTTTAAACTAGGCTGTTGTCTGTTTAGGATGCACATATATAATCAGTTCTAACCCAGGTCTTATTCTTTATACAAATATGTTAATACCTTTAGCCAGAGGTTAGATGCTGTGTCTGGGCCTGAGGCTTTCCATTTAGAAACTTTAGTTAACTTTGTCTAAGTTTCTCTGGTTCTTACTTCATCCAGTTTCAAACCCTCTACATTACAGCTCCTTTATGTTTCTTTTCATGCTTCTGTTGTTTCAGCATCTTAGCTGTATTTAGCAGGGTCCTTACAAATACTTCAAATTATACCGGTTTCTTTTTTTTTTTTTTTTGTGTGGTGTTTTTATAACTTTTGCTTTGTTCCTATTTCTCTTTAGGACCTTGTTGGGTTATCAATGAATTGCTTGCTGTGTATTTTTCCTTTATATTTATTTGCATGCCTTCTAAGTATTTTGTGCTTGTGCTGATATTTTTAGTTTGCTATTGGAAACAGTGTATAATAAATCCAGGTCTGTTTTGATAATGTGTGTTGCTTTAACCACATCTATCATTCTAAATATAGTTGATAACCTGTTGTGTTTTCCGTATTCTTTTAACAGTGATACTTCCTGTCTTAATTACTTTATAGTTTTCTCTGTCTGATGCCTCCATGATTGCTTTCTACTTGCTCTATCTTTCTCTACATTTTTGCAGTAACACTTTATCCTTTATTAATGTATCTGTTCAGTAGTATACTCCATTTACTTCTATCACATGAATGTATCTTAATAGTTCTGTTAAATGTGCTCCTCTGTTTTACCCGTCTTCTAACACTTTGGATCTTACTTACTTTTTGTAATCTATTTCTTTCATCTATCTTAATATGTCTATCCACCTCTAGTAAATCAAGCAGGTCATCCCTTAGATCTTTTCTTCTGGGCTGAAAACTCTCAGTTTTTGGCAACTCTTCAACAGAAATTTCTGGAACAACATCTTCACTTGACATATCCTCTTCATATGTGTCCTGCTTCATCTGCTGTTCCTCCATATGGGGACACATTGGCCCATCAACGTCAACATTACCTGCATTACAGTAACCACTGTTTATGATCTACTTCCTTTGCAACTTCTATTGGGCTTTCTTGAAAGTCTCCTACAGGAGGCTCTAAAACATCACTCCATGGCAAATCCTCTTCAGATTTTATGTTTTATTTAGCTGAACAAGGAGAGGGTCACGGTGAGCAGCCTGTCGGGCACTAGGATCCGCCACATAACACAAGCACTCAGGTCACTCCAAGGCAAGTACAAATATGACTCAGTCATTGTCCATGCTGGTGTGAATGACCTGAGATGTACCTCCCTGGACTACATGAAAAGAGACATAAAGGAGCTCTCTGAGCATGTAGCCCAGGCCGGTATGACCCTGACCTTGAGTAGCATCTTACCCTCACCAAGAATGATGCCACAATATGAAGACAAGATGATCAATTTCAACAATTGACTTAAGTACTGGTGTCATTCAAAGGGGATCCAATGCCTGTCAGCTTGGGATGATATGCTCGACAAGCCACGATGCTTCGCTAGGGACGGCTTGCACCTGTCACCCCTGGGCTTTCGGATATTGGCAAAGGCTCGTGCTACCCCCATAGTGCCTTTTTTAGGCAAGGCTCAAAAGACAAACCCACCTCCATAGGTATCACAAGGGATAAGAAACTAAGAGTAATGCTACTCAACGCCAGAAGTCTAAACCTCAAGATGCACGCACTCGAAACTCTCCTTAACATGGAGAACATCGATATCTGTGCAGTAACAGAAACCTGGTTCAGGGCTCCCGAGACCACCCCAGCACTACCAGGTTATACCTCATACCATGCTTTTTGGCCCCAAAATTTGGACAGAACCACAAAAGGAGGGGGAGTATCGATATTCATCAAATATACCCACGCCTCCAGGTTGGGGCAAAGCACGAAGCATCAGAGACTATCCATGTGCAACTAACAGTGAGTAAAACTGCCTTCCAGTTTATAGCCTGCTACAGACCACCCTCCCAAACCCAGGAACCCCACTCGGCCTTTCTGAGAACACTGGAAAATATGAAGGTCTCTCCAAACACCATTATATTGGGCGACTTCAACTACCCAAACATAGACTGGGAGCATTACTCTAGCTCCAACACCCTAGCCCAAAGGTTCCTAGCATGTATAAACTCAAATGCTATGGAACAACTTGTTACCACTCCCACAAGAGGGGAAAACATACTGGACCTGATCATCACCAACATGGGGACTCTATGCTCCAGACCAGAAGTGTATCCCTCACTGGTAAGATCAGACCATAAACTAATCTCACTGGATATTCACATCCCGACCCCACCCCCTGCCCAGAAAACCACAGAGAAAAACTTCTCTAAAGCAAATTTCACACTTCTCAAAACTGAGGTGGAATCCTTCAAAGCCCCTGGGCCTGAGGAAAATACGGCCCAGACCGCAGAATCCTTTATAAACACATTCTATGAACACCTTCAGGAATGCATGGATCATGCGATCCCAAATAAAACCAAGACCCAATCCTCCAAAGGCAGACATCCTGTCTGGTGAACCCCAGCCATAAACAAACTATACAACAGAAGGAGGAAGCTACTAAATGATAGAGCAAAATCCCAAAAAGGGAAGGCATCACTGATCAGTATTAGCAAAAAACTACGGGCACTCATAAAATTGTCTAAGGCCAGCTTCGAGAGAAAACTTGCACAGGACACTAAGGATAATCACAAGGCTTTCTTTAGTTATGTTAGGAACCTGGGTGGTAATTTCCAGATATGCTCAGAATTAGTCCAAAATGACAAAAAATACACTGAACCCACAGACATTGCCAACATCCTAGCTGACAGGTTCAGTGCAAACTCCCCCCCCCTCCCCACCAAAAGGGCAAATATCTATCCCAGCAGAGTGCTGCCCACCTAACATCTCAGATGCTCAGGTAAGAGCCGCCCTCTCCAAAGCAAAAAACACAGCATCAATGGGACCAGACGGTGTCCCGGGCTGCGTCCTACATGAACTCCAAGAAGAGCTAAACCCAAACATAAAACTACTGTTCAATCTCAGCCTTACTACAGGACATGTGCCCAAAGAGTGGCGTACAGCAACAGTGGTCCCTCTCCATAAAGGTGGTGCCTCAATGGATCCTGGAAACTATCGCCCCATAAGCCTGACTAGCTTGGTCTGCAAAGCTATGGAAAGGATCATCATGGACCTCATAAATAAAGATATTGGGGACCTACAGACACTGGATCCTACCCAGTTCGGCTTTGTTAAGGGCAGATCCTGCCTCTTAAACCTGGTTGATTTCTTTGAAACAGTCACCAAGGCCATTGACGAGGGGAAGGTGGTCCACACAGCCTACCTGGACCTCGCAAAAGCCTTCGATACCATACCCCACTCTGGCATTATAGATAAGCTCACCAGCTTAAATATAAACCCCTATGTCACTAGATGGATTGCAAACTGGCTCAAGGACAGAACACACATGGTTAGAATTGCTGGAGCCATGTCAGACTCCAAACCAGTTACAAGTGGTGTCCCACAAGGCTCAGTCCTGGGACCTCTCTTGTTCGGTATATATTACTCGGAGGTACAGGCCAACATGGAAGGACTGTGGCTGACCAAGTTCACAGATGACTGCAAACTGGGCGCCATAATCGACTCTCCAGCCGACACAAGCATCCTCCAAAAGGGCCTCATAGAAACAGACAACTGGTGCCAGAGCCATGGCCTCAAGCTAAATGCCAAAAAGTGTATAGTCATCCCCTTTGGCAAAAACAAAGTGCCCACAAATTACCACATAAGTGGTAATCCATTAAGTACAGAAGAAGTAATTAGGGACCTGGGGACCCAAGTTGATAGCAATCTCTCATTTGACAACCACGTGGCCAAAGTGGTTAGAAAAACATTTTATATAGCCCACCTAATCATGAAGGAATTCACATCTAGATCAGGGGAGGTCATCGCGCCTATTTACTCATCCCTCATCAGGCCCATAATTGAGTACAATGCCCCTTTTGGGATGTACCTTACCAGACACCTGCAGCAACTGGAAAGACCCCAAAAGTACCTCACCAAGAGGATCAAAGGGCTCAAACAGATGCCATATGCTGCCCGGTTAAAGAAACTCCAGCTCTACTCAGTGGCATACTGCCTGTTCAGAGGCGATCTGTGCCTGATGTATAAAGCCATGTCCAACCCAGAATTAATGGACATGCTGCACCTCAGAAAATCCAAATCCCATCAAGCTACGCGCTTGAGAGACTTAAACCTCAGCACTGAAATAAATAGGACATGCTGGAGGGACAGATTCATAACCCAGAGGCTCCCTTCACTCTGGAATAAAATCCCAGTCCAGGTTAGGCAGAGTCCCTTATTGACTCTCTTCAAGAGGAATCTTGATGAGTGGATGGGAGATCATAGGTTTACCCCGGGTATCACTTCTGTGTCACTGTTAGACAGAGGCACAGTATACTAACCTCGAAAAAGGGCATAGCAAAATAAATTTAAAATGGGTGGCGAAAGCCAAACACATTCTGGCTTATAAATGCCCTAGGGCAGATAGCCTAGTATGAACCTATGAACCTATGAACCTATTTGCTTACTGGAAAGTCTGATTAGTACAGAGCCTGTTTTCATTGGAGGCCCTGGGGAGAAATGCTCTAGATGCATGTTTTTTGTAATGTGGGAGGAAACTCACACAAATGCAGGGAGGACATGCAGATTCCACACACAAGGCAGCCGAGAATAGAACCAGAGTACCTCTTGATGTGAAACGGAAAAGCTAAGCACTACACCACTGATTCATCCCAGTCCACCCATTGTTCCTCTGTTTTAGGACCCACTCACTGGTCCATCATGTTGGGACACTCTCTGTACTGGAATTTCTACACCAAACTGTTTATTTTGCAGATAACTCGTTACTTCAATTTTTTATTTGTTTAATTTCTTCTTCATTAATCTTCTTTTCTGCATTCCCTTTTGGGATCTTATTTTTTTGTATTGTGAAATTTTACATATCCTAGTACCTTTGCCTGTATCTCTATTCTGGAGTTCTGGAGGTGCATTTTTGTGCTGAGTAGTTTGGCTTTCTCCTTTGCATAAATACTGCAACCTGCTGGATCTATTTTCTTTCCCACTTCCATGTTTCTTTTTATAGACCCTTTCAAAAACCTCATTTTTTAATATTTTCTCATTTCCTCATTTGTTTATTTTTCCTGCAGCCTAATATTTCTTCATCTAGATACTAATTTACATGTATCTGTTGCAATAAGGAATATAACATTTATGTAAAGCATTGACAGTTTTTTTTGTGCATTTTCTTTCCACTAATTTCTATCTTAATCTTTCTATGTATCCTCTATCTGGAAGTTCCTGGTTTATTGCATAATAGTAACAATCCATAATTTCTTTTGTCTCCTCAGTATTCCACTTTGTCATCCCTATGATTTTTTTCTGGCCTGTCACATTTTGTGTTTATTTTTCTGGACTACTTCTTCTTTCTTCCACTGTGGAGCCATTCTCTCTTTCAGCCTGGCCTAACCCTGTGGTAGGAATACTTCTGTGTCCTGAGGATTCTTCATTGTCTTTTTTCCAGTGCTAATATGAGTGCATATACCAGGATTGCTCATTTTATAATTCTGGGACCTGTGCACTCAGTCTTCTTTTTTTATTTTTTTAATATTCTTTCTCCATGATACATAAAATACAGTCTATATGTCAGTGTATTCTTGGTGTGATTTTGTAAAAAACAGAGCCTAAAAGTCTACAATGACTTGAGGATGAATTCAGTTCCAGAAAAAAATATTATCCTTTCATTGCTGACTTCATCTCTCCTTTCAGACCCCTGTTATCATAGCTTTCTATTCCTCAACCCCATGCACTCTTAACAAAAGGTTGGGGATGGGGATGGTGACCATCATGGTGTGGTATCCCATATGTATCCTAATACTTCCCCAGCCCACTGCATTTGGAAACATCATGACCTGGCTTAATCTCCTTGCTAGTGTCACCACCCCCCTGCCTTAAGCTGTTGTCAAGGGTGCATGGTGGTTCAGGGAATAGACAGCTACTATAACAGTATGCAGAGGTTTTAACTTATAGATTATGAAGAACCTGGTCTCAGCCTAGAAGCCATTTCTGGACAAACTATCACTGTGTAGCCATCTAACTGTCTGCCCCCTACAAAACAACAAAGACTTCCTTAAACATTCACATTCACAGCCCTGGCAGCCATTGCATTGACTTGTCTCAAGCGAAACATTTGGAGCAACCTACACCCTCTAGCAAGATTCCCCAACCCTCCTCCATGAAGACAGGCTAGAAGGATAAGTCTTGTTATTCTTTTCCTTTGCCCATGCCAGCCCCAGCAGGTGCTCAAGATAATAATTAAATTCAAGCTGCCTGGTCATAGTCGGAACATTATCTATCTGGACTAATGGAGCTGGTGCAAGACTGATTGGCCATGCATATAAGTAAATGACTGGACAGTGTCCCTATATCTGACATAGGAAACCAGTCATCATTAGCAAATGATAGGTTTTGGAACATAAATGAGTGAGTGATGATTTGTATTCCTTAGCTAATCAATTTATCCATCTATCCAACTGCCTGTCTATCTATCTATCTATCTATCTATCTATCTATCTATCTATCTATCTATCTATCTATCTATCTCTCTAGTTAGATAGTGAACTTGCTTGATCAAACATGGATAACTTTTGGGTTAAGACAATATGAAGGTAGAAAAAAAATGTTTTATCACATTAAAGCATCAACATTTAAACATTCAGCAAAAGTAGTGAAATACAGAAATTGGCTATTTAGTTGTAAAGGGGCAAAAGGAATATTTGATCCTTGGCTGATGTAGAAAGGCAACCAAGCAGAAACTTTAAAATCTGAATGAATGTACAGTCATCTATGTACATAACTGAGCATTTTAAATAATAGTCCAGCACTTAACAAATCAGCAGCAAATACCAACAATGAAGGTTCAAGGAACTCAACACTGGGAAGAAAGACAGCACCAAAAACTGTTCCCAGGACAAACCACGATCCACGAATATGTCACAAAGAACTTCTTTTATTGAAATACAAATAGTTTTGTATTTCAATAAAAGAAGTTCTTTGTGACATATTCGTGGATCGTGGTTTGTTCTGGAAATCAGCAGCAAAAAAAAGGTCATCAAACCTTGCATATCATGGACTCAAAGGGTACTGCCATAATTCTCAACCTCTTAGTGCAAGAATTCTGGGCAATGACAAAATTAACGGGGGAACAAAGGCTCAAAATCACTGATATATTTTAAATATTGCGCTTATAAACTTAGAAATATGTTATAAAGGTTTTGCATTGACTTGCATTTTCTGAATAAGGTATGAAACACCAATGAGTTTCATGATTTAGTGACTTCAGTCCTCAATTATTTGCCAGAAAACACACACATTTTATTAGAAATAGACCGGAAATATGAGGCAAAAATCTGGACATTCTGCAAAATTCTGGGCCGCTAAGATGTATGGGTACTGTTTAGGTTGCAGTAACTGTAGATATTTCCACATTAACTATTTCATGCAAGTGAACAATAATTTTATTTATCATTAATGAAATGTACTGCCTCTACTACTTTGTTGAGGGAGGGGTGCAGTTGCTTCTTAGTTAGAGGTCTTAAGTATAAGAAAACTCAGTGCCCTGCAAAGGTCTGGATGTAGTTACTTTAAGCTAGCAGCTTTAGACTCGGCAGAAAAGACATGTAAGTGTCTTAATGCCGGTCTCAGTCTATAAGGAAAAGGAGGCAGAATTTCAATAATGTTAACTTAGCAGACTGCAGATGGCAGGGTTACCCTGCTTTGATGGGGAATCAATCGTTACTGCTTAATTCATTTTAATGATTTTGCCTTCCATACAGAAATATAATGAAACTAAAAGAAAGCAGTTTAACAAAAGAATTAGGGGTTAGAAAACAAGGTTAAGACTATGTGTGGAAGCTGGTCTCTCATACTCAGGAAATTAAAGTTCGAGAGATGGAGAATGAAGCAGCAACCAAACTCGTGAAATAGAAGGAAGCAGAAAAGCACAGTATAAGTCTTGAAATCTAGTTACAAAGAGCAAAAGTACAAATGTTTGCCAACTGAAGATGGTAAAGTAATTATGCTCAAGATGACAGAGATTGCTTTTATGAAAGAGACTTAAGTGTGGGTGTAGTACAGCAAGAATGTCAGGTAATTATGGCATCACTAAAAATGATAATACCTGTAACATCATCATAGCATATGTGGCAACTAGAAGAAGCCCAAATGTCATTAATGGACACCTTAGATGGAAATTGTCAGATGAAAGAATGAGGTAATACCCCTGGGTCAGTGCAGGGGGGGTATGTAAATGAGTTTAAGCATTGAAAGTACAGTGAGGTGTTCAAAGCTAGACTGAGCACTTGACATCCCAGAGTGGAGGAAAAAAATCCACACTCTGTATTTAAAAGAAAATTGCCAGCATATCAAGGAAAGTCAAGATGAGAGTAATGGGAGAACTCTGTTCAGATAGAAGTGGGAAGAGCCCTGGTAGGCTATAGAAGAGAAGCAGGGTAGGACTTGCTAAGAGATAGAGTGCACTATGTTGTACTAAGTCAGAAAGTGTACTAAGGCTTAGGGCCTGCAAAAGAGGGAGCTAATTCTGGAGAGAACTCTGAATTCATTCTGGAGGAGAAGAAGTCCAGAAGAAGCACTGGATGTTTTACCGAGCTTTGGTGAAGTGAAAGCCTAAGAGATGTCCCTGCAAAGGAATATGACTGTTAGGTCAAAAACCTAATAAAATATAGCTGCTTAACATTAACCCAATTCCATAATTCTGAGTCCCAGAAATATAAAAAAAATTCA
Source organism: Protopterus annectens (assembly GCF_019279795.1). Classification (NCBI taxonomy): domain Eukaryota; kingdom Metazoa; phylum Chordata; order Ceratodontiformes; family Protopteridae; genus Protopterus; species Protopterus annectens. Next base: position 1,072,230,107 of record NC_056730.1, on the reverse strand, counting down.
AAACTAGAAGGAAAAGTGAATGCAAACAATAGCTGTTCTAATTTAAAGTTGTTTTTTGGCAAGAGCAAGCTACACCTGCACCCATCAATGTGAGAGCTGCACCCGACACCCCTTGCTACTAATATATGCTAACTCTAACTTTGCTATACCTTAGAGAAAAGGGGATGTTCCAATATACAGTCATCTCTGACTTAGTACACTTATTGCTCAGCCTCACTGTTTGGGGATTTGCACTTACAAATATCTGAATTTAAAAGTGTTACTGTGCAATGCCAAGTGAATGTTGAGCATAACAAGAAAAAGAATGTCTAACTGTGAAAAATATGCAACCTGGAGATATTTACATCTGCAGTGGTGGCCATTTTATTGGGAAAGACTGTTTGCCCTGAACCACTGACATGGTCTTTAGGACAATGAAGCAGTGCATGAAACTGTCTTGAACTGATCTATGAACAGGGTTGTTTCTTTTGGATTTGTGCCAGTTTTCATTTATCTACTATATCTAAACCTATGTTTAATGAAATGGAACTTGGTTAGATAAAACAGCTTGTCATTAACATTTTGGTAACACAATTATTTATAGTATATCTGTGTTATTTATATTATTTATAATTTTCATTTTATTTATTTATGCATATGTTTCTTTAACTGCATATTTCACTTATTTGTTAACCTGGTAAGCCCACTGAACACGAGTGTACTTTATCGCTGGTGACCCAGGATCACTGTTGGTTAACTGATTTGCTGAGTCAAGAGTTTGCACGCAGAAACTGAGGAAATAAAACCAAAGACTATAAGGTTCATTTCATGAACAGGTCATAGTCTTATTTCTTTTGTCTAAGCTGTGACAGTAATGATAATCGTAATGATAATAAGCATGATCCCAAGAATATTCATGACTAGGACAATAATTACAACAAAAGCATGAAGAATAGAACACAATGTCCACCAGCACTCAACAGCACGTGTCAACAATGCATTCACACAGGCGATTAATAACTGCAAAATCATAATAAAACCATATATGTATAAGGCTGGTCCACAGACCCAGGATCTGGATATCGACTTGTGTCATGCATTGTCCAAGTTTAAACTAGTTGCCCAGGCACTGGACAGTAAACCAGAGAGGGGGTGCAGTGATGAGCCTTCTATCTATTTGCTTCTCCTTTGGGTACTGAGATGGGATGTAAAGCAGTAAGAGGGGTGTGTACTGATTTAATACATTTCTGTCTGAGACTAGAGACCTGGAAGGTTTTGTCAGGTGCATAAACAAGTGATGCATCTACGGCACATCTAATGAATGCATGTTCCTGAGCACTAAGCAGGATATATGTAAAAGGACCTCAGTGTTCACAAAACTTTCATAGTCATCCATGTTCATGAAAGCAGCAATTTTTCTCATTGCAAAAACAGCACGTTGATGCTGTAGGGAGGACTCAGAGGTGAAATATACATGTATTTTGGTTTATATTACATTAGCAAATTACATCACCAGAGCGTCGATCCTGGGAACTTTGAGACGAGAACATCTAAACTTAAAAACATTGGGAGACCTAATTATTGCAACCCATATCACTTCCTTAGATGATGTGGATTGTGATATTTAGCCTTGCATTACTTTTAAGTTTTAATGCTGTCCTCTTGACGTTCCCAGGTTTGTCAGAACAAAGTAATATAAAGCCTTACATAAATATATATATATATATATATATATATATATATATATATATTATTTATTTATATATATATATATATATATATATATATATATATATATATATATTATTTATATATATATATATATATATATATATATATATATATATATATATATACACACACACACACACACACACACACACACACACACACACACACACACACACATATTTATATATATATATATATATATATATATATATATATATATATATATATATATATATAAATGTGTATTTAACATAATTGGTTTTCATATATTTGGCTAGGACTATGTTTCATATTATAAGAATAAAGTATTTCAAATATGTTGCAACTTGCCCGTTTTCAGATATCTGCTTCATAAAATAATAATCAGAACTACTTGCCATGTCTCATCTTTATTTAAGCAATTACAAAGTTATATCAACAGTTACTACAGAAACTAATCTTTAACACACTTTCATTTTTAAAGACATCTTAAAGTACTTCAAAGTGCTAACTGTGATAACAGCATGCTTTTGTGTGGAAGGGCAAATAGCTGTTGGCATTTGCTCATAACACACATTTAAGGCTACTTTTATCACAGAGCAGTTTTCACCATGTCAAGGTTCAGTGCTTCCATAAACTATTTCACAAATATCATTTTGTTGGAAACCTTTGAAGTTCCTGGGAAAAGCTTCTATCACATTTTCTCATTAACTTAATGGGTCAAACTGTAAGGTGTCTTCTCATACAGTACTTTCTTAGATTACAAAATTATTCAATATTCGACTTGATAAAGTAACATAAGACACAAGGAAATCATGCTTAGCTAGTCAGATGGCAAGATGTTTCTACTTGCCAATTAAATCATATTACCCAGAAATTCATAGCCAGATTTTTTATTCAGAACTCAGAATTTAAAGTACTGTGAGACTCTTATGAGGATTTTAGTTGCGTAAGGCAGCACAGCGACAATTTATAAGCACTGAACAATTATGAATATATGTATTATACAAGATAAAGCAACATTTAATGACAGATGTCAGGCAAAAGATACTACAAGGTGTATTGCTACCTAAGTTACTGCATGTTTCTCTGGTGATGGGCAAGCATGATACTGTTATTATTTTCTGTCATGTAGATGGATTTTGCTGGATTTTAAGCAATTATTATTTTGCTTGTCATGCAGTTCATGAATATGTTGCATGCAGAAATGTGTACAAGTATTTGCTTTGTTTTTCTAACTCCATGTAGTTTGCAAATGAATGAATGGTATCCTGTCTTGTGCAATGTAGCATGATATAGAAGTGAAAGTCTTTGCTATTATGTTCGCTTTATCTTTATTACTTTTCATGTATGCTGTTCAAGCCAGCTAAAACTAACCTATATCTAGAAATATTTATTTCAGAAATTTAAATAATTTAGTTATGAGGCAAGGTATATGGAAAAAAAGTTTAGTATGCTGTAAGATGTTGAAGGAAAAGAAAGAGCTTTGGCTGTGGGTGGAAAAGAAATCAGATACAAGTCCTAACTTTCTCATATCATGATATTTTCACACAGTAAAGTTAACCTGAACTGATGTATTAATCCATTATGCTGCAAAAACTGAATGTGTGATTGGCTGGACTCTAGACAGCCCATCAAAGATGGTTGTCTAATCCCAAAACCCTGGACAAGAGCAAGCAGGAAACAGTAAGCCAGAAGAAAAGAAGGAAGAGATGGCTGCAGTTATAGCTGGAAATAAAGAGGAACAATTGTGCATCTTGTTTCAAAAAGTGCTCACACTCGCCCAAGATGTGAGCTCCTTCAAACAAACTAAATGACAAAAAAAAAAAAAAAAAAACAGAAATGGAAAGGCTACAGGGAAAAAGTACAAGATATATATTTACCATCTCAAAAGTACTTACTCCTCTCTGTACTCTTCTTTTCTTGACCTAACACCACTCTTAAGTATTCAACTGAGGTACCACCTTTAACATTCTTGTAGGAAAAGCGCAGTCCGGGTCTGAACTGTCTGCAAACAGCTACAGTTAACTTTGAGTATGTGTCTACCTGTTTGAGCCAATCTTCATTTTCCCCTGGAGAGCACTCTGCTTTGGCTGTAAGCAGCCCCCCACACACACACACACACACACACACACACACACACACACACACACACACACACACACACATCTTCCACTTTCTCTTATTCCCTTCTGTTAGCAAATAGTATCCATAACTGATCAATACTGTGTGTTTGTTAATTTAAACTATGACCACAGTAGCCTACTGATACAAGGTTATCCTGTTTTTCCACCTGAGAAATTAAGAAATGACTTACAGTTTCAGAGCAGTCCTTGGTCAATTGTGATTGTTTCTTAACGCATACTTGTCTTTGCTTTGTGATTGTTTCCAGCCCCCTCATACGAGCAACTAACAGGGTCTCTACCCGCTTCGCTCCCCACCCTGCCCCCTATTTCCTCCCGCCGCCAGTGGTCCAACCTTTATTGCACTCAAACCCCTCCCATCTTTCCAATAGCCAACCACAGCGTTAATCCAACACTACCTCCTCCATCTTCCCACTACTATCACACCCCCTCAACTAACATGTACAAGCATACCTTTCCTATGCTCACTGCATGCACTCTCCTTGCATATCTTACATCCTACCAAAGCTCCATCATTCCCCCACTCAACCACTACCACTGTACTACTACCCACACCACCACTCATGTCTCACCCACACTCAGCTCCCCTCCCACCAGCTCAAGAATCATCCCTATGCACCCCCCACATATTCTACCAACTATATTACTCAAACATAAAGTATCCCTACAACTTAACATAGTAACCCTCCCACCATACCTATTACACACAGAGCACAATCATAAAGTTTCCCTTATAAACAAACACATTCAAAAACTGAGAAAACTAATAATCTCATGCATATCAAAACTAGCCCTAAGTGGAGACATCCACCCCAACCCTGTCCCTATCATCTCCAACCCCAATCCTCATAATCAGACTAGAAACCACAACTTCTCCCATATTACAGCCAGTAGAAAGCCAAGTGACTTCCTTCTATTAAGCCTAAATATTAGAAGTATATCCAACAAAGTCCATGAACTCCATGCCACCATAGACTTGTACTCCTCAGATATAGTCATCCTGACAGAATCCTGGCTAAAACCTCACATTACCAGTGAGCAAATACTCCCTACAGGTTACGGCATACTAAGAGTAGACCGGCTAAACAAAAAAGGAGGTGGTGTAGCTATAATATTTAAACAGCATCTAAACATCCAGATCTTAAAATCATCAGCTCCACAAATAGGCAACGAAGAAATAATATATACCAACCTCAAAATTAACAAAAACAAAACCATCAACATAATTGGATGCTACATCCCACCTGGCCAAAACATCCCTCCACTAGAAAACCTCCTCAGCTGGTCTACCCACCATCTCCCCCAAGAAACTATCATCTTAGGTGATTTCAATATTGACTGGCAATCCTGTTCTGGCAACAATCCTACCCATCGTGTACACCTTCATGGCTTCACCCTAATCCAGTCACCAACCAGGATAAAGAAAAACTCCAGCAAGCACACTACCCTGGATTGGATACTAGTCAGTAAGAGCCCCCAGTCATATATAACAGGCTGCTTATCAGATAGCCTCAGTGATCGCTCCCCAACATTCCTACTCAAAAAATACCTATACCAAGGTAAACCTGTCATCTACCATCAAATATGTAAAAAACTAAACTTTAACCCACTCACATTCATCTCATCCTTCAAAGAATGTAACTGGCATCCTCTAAAGTACTTCACTCTAGATGACGCAGTTGAATTTTTTAATACTACCTTCCTGAACATCCTTAATTACCATTCCCCCATAAGATTTTCCAGAACCAAAGCACAACCATCCCCATGGCTACAGAAAACCACTAAGTCAGAAATGAAAAACAGGGATAAAGCCTGGGAGCACTGGCGCAAAACCAAAACCCCCTCAGCTAGACAGAAATTCCTAGAACTACGCAATAGAGTCAAAAAGCTAATAAAGCAGGACAAATTCCAATACTACCAGTCTGCCCTAGACTCCTCAAAACACAGCCGCAAACAATTCTGGTCCTCCATAAACTCCATCCTCCACCCAGGTAAAGTCAGTACCCCTCCTCCTAACATCCCTCACTCCTCAGTAAATATTGCTACCTCATTCAACACACACTTCACCCAAACCATACTATCACTAGCTAAACAACACAACCCCCCTCCCCTCCAACCCACACCTTTAACTAGTAATCTCGCCACTGCCTTCTCTTTTTCGCCTGTACCTACCTCCAACATAAAAAACTCTTAACTAAACTTAAACCCACCAAATTAGCAGCAGACAACCTCCCAAGTGAATACCTACAAATCGCAGCTGATAGTCTGGCCTACCCAGTATCCATCTTGATTAACCGATCTCTGTCAGAAAGTTAGTCTCCTACACTGTGGAAAGTATCACATATAATTCCCCTCCATAAAGGCGGACCCTCCGCAGAACTAACCAATTACCGCCCCATAGCTATTCTCTCTCCACTCTCCAAAATACTAGAGAGATGCATACACTCTCAGGTCTCAGACTACCTCCTTACTAACAACCTCCTTCCCAGTAGTCAGCATGGTTTCCGACCAAACCATAGCACCACCACTGCCTTACTCTCCTTTACTAACACTATCCTTCAGCATAAAAACAATGGCTATCTCTCCTCTGCTACTTTCTTAGACCTATCTAAAGCATTTGACATAGTCCCACACAAACAACTTATCTCTGTCCTCAATAAGCTATCCTTCTCACAATCAGTCACCAACTGGTTTCAGAGTTACTTGTCTGACCGCCAACAATCTGATGTATGGAAGAATGACATATCTCCCCAACTACCTGTCTCCATAGGGGTTCCCCAAGGATCCATCCTTGGACCCCTACTCTTCTCTGTTTACACCAATAATCTAGCCTCTGCCACCAAACATGGCACACTCATACAATACGCAGATGACTCGACCATCATCTGCTCAGCCCAGTCCCTACCCAAACTGCAAAAAGTCACATAGGAAGCCTTTTCCTCTGTTGAAACATGGTTATCCGATGCCCAATTAATACTCAACCCAAACAAAACTAAACTATTCATCTTCCAACCCACCAAACATACTCAAAACAACTCTCACTTTAACATCACAGCAAAAGACAACACCACTATATACCCAACTGAACACACCAAATTGCTAGGAGTGGAAATAGACAATAAACTAAAATTTGGCATTCACATATCCATGACCATAAAAAAAGTCCACAAAAAACTAGGAGCGTTATACAGAAATAAGCAATTTCTCACCAAAGCAGCAAAGATTTCAATAGCAAATTCCCACTTTATCTCTACCCTACTTTATGCATCTCCAATATATACCAACCTAAGGCAATGTGATCTAAGCAAGCTAGAGACCTGCTACAACAAAATCGCCAAATTTGCCACAGGGGCATCCTACCATAGTCACCACTGTCTCTCACTTGCTGAACTGGGCTGGCTTGAACTCCATCACCTCCTTCAGTGGTATCAACTCTCACTCGCCCACAAACTAGTAAACCATCCACTAAATGTCCCATCCCTCCAGAATCTACTCCAACCCTATCGCACCACCAGACCACTAAGATCCAGCAACAAAAATCACTTGCAGATCACTAAAGCCAATAACTCTGCTGGTGGAGCACTATTCTCTTGCGCCATAGCCAAATTATGGAACTCACTCCCACCCACAATTACCTCCATACCATCATGCACCCACTTCAAAACTTTACTAAAAGCGCACCTAAAAACATGCTGGCTATGCCCTTGCAACTCCCACTCTAATATCACCCACCCCATCCAACCACTACCTTTCTTTCCACTCCACTAACTACCTTGATTATAGCAAGCTCAAATGCTCAAAAGCCTAGTACTTATTATACAGCAGGAACTTCTCATTGTAACATTTGTTAATGTCTGTTATGTACTTCACAGATAAAGATTCTAGTTGTCTACTGATGTACTATGTTCTTCATCTGTAAATATGTTGTAAGTAATTGCTATGTTAAATTGTTAATCGCTATGTAATCCAATGTAACTACTGTCTGTTTATTTTACTGTGGAGCTTTTCTCCCCGGGCCTCCGCTGAAAATGGACCTACGTCCAGTCGGACACTCCCGGTCAACAAATTTAAATAAAATAAATAAGTAATAAATAAATAAATCTAGAAGAAGACAAGGCACCAGTTAAACTTGAACTGCAGGAAAATTTTCACAGAATACAAGAGCAAACAGACATGTTAAGAAATGGAGAAAGGATGGATGATCTTGAGAAATGATTAAGAAGGAAAAACGTTATTTATTTGTTTATTTATTTGACATCTGTTTACTGGGAAAGTCTGACTGGGCCAAAAAATGTCAATTTTCAGTGGAGGCCCAGTGAAAAATGCTCCACAATCACAATCTTTTAAAAATCAATTACAGATATTTTAAACCACAAAGTATTGTGTAACACTACAAAACACAGGTGTGAAAAAAATGTTGTAATGAGAAAAACAGAGAACATATGTTTCATAGTTGAGTGCAATGAAAAACAGTAACATGAGCTGAGAAAATATTTGAGGAAAAACGTATTAGTCATATTATTTGTTACATCATTAGTATGTGATAAATGAGACCTGAGACAATTCTAATAAGTTATTTAAAAGGGATATAATAGCTTACATAATCAGAGACAATGAGTAACATCATAAAAAAAGAACATTGTGATAACTGAAATTTTTAAGAGAGTCTGACACAGTGCACTGGAAAAGTGCACAAAGAAGCCATTGCAGGAGAAATTTTTGCTACCAGGAAATCAACAGAGAGCAACAAAGATGATAGACAGAGTGGGACAGTGGAAACATCTGCAGAAAGCAGATCCAGACTTGTTTGTCATGCTTCCAATCCTTTCCTTTCAACACAGTATAATAAGGCAATCAAAAGACTTAGACATAATCCCATTTCCAGGGATGTCAATAAAGCTGGTCAATGATTCCCTGGAAACACTCTATTGGATAAGGAAGGCTATGCTGGATGTATTAAATGATCTAAGAGTAAATGGAATAGTAGCATGGATGAAACAGCCTGCAAGTTTGGAAATACAGCAGGAAGGGAAGTGCTTCAGGCTACACAATATGGATGATGTTAAAGTTTGATCAAAGGTATTACAGACAGTTAAACACCACTCACAGTAAAAATATAAACCACCTTTAAAACATGGATTGGAAGAGCAACCTTAGATGTAGAAAAGGTGAATGAGAGACTCTGGGAGGGTGTGCAATGGCAGATGCTGAAACCCTGACAAGGAAGAAGACAAGACCAGGAAGTGTAGGGAGGACACAAGTCAGTAAAAGAGTTGAACAAGAAGTAAATAAATCACAAAGGCCTACACATGGAGAGAAGAGAAGGGATAATATGGTGGAGAGGAAACAAGTGAAAAAATTCAGTCAAAGGGACAGAAGAACACAAATCGTCTTTCAAGGGAGATTTAGTCAAAAAATTATGCTGAAGCAGAGACTGACAAAGGTCAGCTCTGAGGCGATGAGAGAAGTCTGCAACATATGTTTCAAGTGACTCAGAAGTGAACTGTTGGACAAATGGATGAAACACACAAACACAAAGGATAGAAACATTTATGATGGATGGTACAGTTGATGAGGTGGAAGGCAGGAATAAAGTATGAAGACAGTAAAAAGAAAAAGAATAAATAAGTGGAAGGAATGGGCACTGAAAGGCAGGTGATTGAGGGCAAGGTAAAAAAGATGTAATAAATAAAACAGATCCTTACCTTGTGAAACCTGCCCAGGGACCACAACATCAAATCTTTATAAACAATGTGAGGAAATGAATGAATTCCCAGGGCGATGACAAGGAATATACTCAAAGAGGAGCAAAGGGAAATCCTCCTAGATAACGATATATATTTTCATAAATGCTTAATAATGTACAATAAACCACACTAAATAGAAATTTACTGACAAAATCTCAAACAAAATAAGTACTAATTGATGATGTAACAACTTGAGGCATGAAAATAAATGTATAGGGTGAATAGAAGAAAAGTAAGATAAAAATGAGCCACAGACAAATGTGATACAATGGAATGGTTGTGGATAAGTAGCACAATAAGGATATATAAGACTGCAAAGAACAAAATGTTGGAGTATCACACAAATGAAGCTGGCACACCTGGTCATTGAACAACAGTGGGGAGGGGAAGACCAATGAATGGGAAGCTGCGATATAAAAAGGCTATGACATCAGTACTGGGTTGGCATGCAATGTATTAACATGAGGGACACTGGAAAAGAGCAAGATAAAGTCTTAAATGGTTCATGTACGAGGCACACCCATGCATATGCAAGGGCCAAGAAGCAGGGATCCACTCTCCAGGGATGGGAGGAAGATGTCTGAGCACAGACAACCATCAAATAACAAAATGATCAGCTCAGAGGGTAGGCCTGGAGGAGGGGATTTTGTTGGTTGTCAGCAACCAAGAAAGTTGGGTGAGGGAAGCAAAACCAACAAGGAAAATATAAATAATTATATGGAACATTCAGGGTTCATCAAATTCTAATAGAAGAAGGAGGATACATAAAAAGTTAAAACATAAAAGATGAGAAAGACATTATTCTGTTATAATAAATAAAACTGAAGCTTACAGATGGACAGAGGATACTCTGTGATGAGTATCTAAAAGAAGATTTGGACAAAAAAGCAGGGGGAGGGAAGAGGGAAGTTTCAATTATATTTGGCAGAGGGCTTCAGACACCCACAGGGAGAGTGATAAAAAGTGGTACAGGTAGATGGATCATCTGGCAAGGAAAGGTTGAATGTGAATGCCAGACAACAGGAAAGAGATAAGCTCCAAACAAGGATGAAGAAAGTTTTTTTTTTAACTGGACACATGTTGGATGAAATGGGATAGCGATAATGGGAGGGACTACAATGTCACCATAAAACTGAAAAAAGACAGGCTGTATAGAAGGAGAGAATATCAAATGTCAGTAAGTAAATAAACATACAAAAATGACACAAACTGGAAAAAGGAATGCAAGAGAGAGAGTGGTTAGACATATAGAGGGAAAGTTATCCAACTGTGAGGGAATACACATTCAGAAAAAAAACCTCTTAAATACAGGCAAGCCGATTAGAGGAAATGATAAGTGGAGAAATCCTCGTATATGAGAGACACATATCAGATCATGTAGCAGTGAGACTTAAGTGCACAGGAACAAATAACAATAAGTATGGAATAGAGGTGTGCCAGCTATAAATGAAAGGAAACAGAGGACAAGGACATACAGCAAAGAAATCAATACAGGACAGTATAAAAGATGGACAAACTGGAGGAGGACTAGTAGGAATGGATCAAGGTCACTTTTAGGGGAAACTGATGAATGCAAATGGTAAGAAGAAAACTGAAGAAGAAAGGGTGATTTCAGAGCAAGAGATGGTACTAAAGGGAGCCAGAAGAAATGAAGGTAGAAGGTTGTGGAAGGGAAGAGCTACAGGTCAGAGAAAATTAATAAGAATGAAACTAGAGCATAAAAATATTACAGCTCAAGAAACTCGGAAGAAACTTCTGTGGAGGGATTACTGGTGGATAGTGGAGGAATCATGAGGGAAACAGCAAATAAATACAAGAAGAAACATGCAGAAAAAGAGAGGTATGGAGGATACAGGAGATGGGGAATATTTGCAAGCGGATGACTTAATCAGGGAAATACATAAGGAATGCTACAGGGGGTTTACAAACAATGGGAAAGGTAGGAAACCTCAGCATGGAACTGTGAAAAGAATGTAAAGTGACATACACCTGAGGCCAAACAAAAAGACAATCTGAATGCAGAGGTGACAAGGTATGTGGTAAATTAAGCCATATATAAGACGAAGGAGAGGAAATCTGTTGGGCCAGATGGATTTCCTCTAGAATTCTACAAACTGGAAGAGGAAGAAATGTGGAGGATCCTAGGGAGGAATACAAGAAAATACAGGACTCAGATAAAATGTCTAAAAGTATAAGGTGGATCAGGATAACCATTATACCTAAAGTTGGAGGAGAAAAGGAGGAAACAAGAAGTTATAGGACTAGCTAATTGATTAATATATAAATCAAGACTTTGACAAATGAATTGGTAGGAAGACTGATGAAGTGTTGTCAAAAATAATGCAAATGGGCAAAAATGCATTGCAAAAAAATGGAAAGAAGAAAAAATGGTGGTGTCGCTTGGAACTTATCCACAGGGAGGAGCAGAAGTAGGAATAAAAAGTGGGAATGTGTGTATAATGGTTAAGGTCTTCACCTCTTTGACTTGCAGAAAACCTTTGATATGGAGATGTGGGAATTCCTATGGGAGACACTGCAACAAAGGCAGGATAAATGTTTATATGCTGGATTCAAGCTATATACTAAGACACAGAAATTGAAATACAAATGGAGGAGCATCTAAGGGGACAAGGATAGAGAGTGGGACTAGGTAGGTATACAGTTATCCCCAGGCCTGTTCATGCTTGTGATCAAGGAGATGAAATTAAATCATCATCATCATCATTGACCCTGTTTTTCCCATTTTTTACATGATGTCAGGGTGTTGCGTCAACCTTCACTATCTTATTTGGTTTAGAGCCATTCTCTTACCTTCTTCCTTCTCTCATACATTCTATCCATCTCTTTACTGGATGCCCTTTGTTGCTTCTTCTTGTCTTCCTGTAGCTCCCAAGTCTTTATCAGATTGTCCTCTGCTTTACTGCACATGTGTGTACATCACTGTAATCTGTTCTCATTGACCTTCTCTGCAACTGGAGATGTTTTGCCTTCTGCTCTGATGTCCTAATTTCTTCATCTGTCTCACAATGTTCATCCTATCACTCATCTCAGGCACTTCATCTCCATCACCTCTAGTTTCCTCATCTGATCTACTTTCACTGACCAGGTTTCTGTAGCATACATTAGTACTGGTCATATCTCTGTTTTGTACACCATAGCTTTGATCTACTGTGGTATTCTTCTGTCACACACTACCCATGATTCCAAGAGCCAGTCAGCTGCATCTTCTCTAATTCTTGCTTTAACCTCCTCATTCTTACTACCATTCCCTTCCACCACCCCTCCTAGATACTTGAAACTGTTCATCTGTTTCATTATTTTCCTACTGCCCCCCCCCCATTTGCTGACATGACAACTCTCTTGTCTGTACTCAGTTTCATTCTATATACCTTGATTTGTGCATTTCATTCCCCAATAATTTATTGAAGTTCTTGCTCAGAGTCTGTCTGTAATACCACATCATATTCATACAGCAGCTTTGTTAATCTGTCCCCTCCTGTCTGTTTGCTAATGTACTCCATCACAAGTATGAACAGCAGTGGAATCAGAGCTTTATCATGATGCTCACCCACTCCCACTGGGAACCCATCTCTGAGACCAAACACTGTTTGTACTTGATTCACTGGGTCCTTGTATATAGCCTGCATTAATTTAATTCTATCAATGCTTCTGGGAATTTAAACAACTACAGGACTGCTCATCTTAGCTTTCTTAGGACCTTGTCATATGCTTTTTACAAGTTTAAGAATGCTATGGTCTATCCTTCTTTATTCTTGGATCTCCATCCACATGGACCCAAACCTCATATCCTGTTCTTTCTGTCCCAATATGTACATCCATTTCAAACCCCACCTGTTGTTTATCTAATGGGTCCTGTATCTGCTGCCTGAATGCAGACTTTTTCTCACCATCACAACCCTGCAGTAGGACACAGACAGATTAGGAATACTGCCCTGTCTCTACAGTGAAGTCTGACTGCCATGAGTCTGTCACTAATTCTGACTATATTCCTCACTGTCTTCAGAAGATTTTCTTTCACTACAATTCCCAAACCATTTGTAGTTTCTCCTCCCCTGAAGTAGACTCTGGATCTCTAGTCAAGTGGCTTTGCTACACTGCTCTTTCACTTTGTCTCCTGGATACAGAGGCTGTGCAGCCTTCTCCTTACTATCATATCTTCCACTTCCATGCTGCATCCTGACACTGAATGTATACTGAGTATGGCAATCTTTTGTTCATGTTTGGCGGGTTGAATGTTTTTTTACCAGAGCGATCTCAGTTAAACCAAGCTGAGTAACTAGACACTGATCAACAAGTAGCTTATTGACCTAGGGCTGCTAGGCTTTAATGGGCACACACTAGCCAATAGGTGCACATATCCCCTTCCCACCATTAGTATGGGTCACTTACGTAGTTCAGATACTCCATACCTTCCCCAGTATGCACTATATAGAGCCTGTGCTGCTGTCCTCAACTCCATTCATGGGCAAGTGTGAGCTTGAGGTAGAAACTCCCAAGGAAGGTTAGAGAATAGCCAGAGAAATACAGACAGAACATGTAAGCAGTACACAGGAATTGGTGGGAGGTCAGGATTGAACCTTATGCCTTCTGTATAGGAGACAGAAACCTTAACCACTATATCAACTATGTTACTCAGAGAAAATTGTATGATGGGATAAATCAAGCATGAAAATAGGGACATATCTCCAGAAATAGGTATGCCATGTGTGGGAGTAATTCAGGCCTGAAAATAGGTACATTCCTCCAACATGGAGACATTTGAAAGATCTTTCTCTATGTAGGAAAGCAGATCAGTTGACCAGGGTCACTAGCTGTCTTCCTTCTGGACTGACGATGTCATTAGATGCTCTGCCTCCCATCCTTCCCTGACTTGCTCTTCTAGCACCAACACTGATAAGAAAACATGGGTCATCTTGGACATAGTCAAGGATTTATCCCTGTCCAGCACAGAATGAGTCCAGATTGAGGGGATCTGGCTTGAAAAGGGAAACACAACTGATCTTGTTTCTAAGTTTCGTGAGATATTTAACATCTACCTAAGCTATTATTATCTCATGAAGATGGAACCTCCATTAAAGTGTCATCTGAAGGATAGTACTTCAGGACAGCAACACCCTGCAAATGTTAAACTATAGTATCAGTACTTGAATATGAATTCAAGAATCTGAGGTGTAACCAGATCCCACAGCTTTCTGTTTCTTATCAAAGGAAAGTGAGTGTGGATCCTGCTAAGCAAATGACACTGTTGATATGGACTGACTGATAAACAATTTTAATTCTGTTGCCTTAAAAATCTGACTTTGTAGCATAGAGGGATACGGTCTTGATTCTGAATCTGATTACTTCAGTTCAAATAGTGTCTTGGGTACAACAAGAGCCAGGCATTGGAGGGAAGTATTGAGGGTCCAACACTGGCTCACCAACCTGAGGGAAGAAGGACGTTGTTTCCAATTGGCTGGTTACTACCACACTAGCTGAGGCATGCCTAGCAGCAGAATGGTCAGGCATAGAGACATGGGCTTGTCGATTACAAGCTGTGACAGTTGCCTCCGTGTGTGTGTGTGTGTGTGTGTGTGTGTGTGTGTGTGTGTGTGTGTGTGTGTGTGTGTGTGTGTGTGTGTGTGTGTGTGTGTGTGTGTGTGTGTGCACGTGTGTGCGTGTGTGCGTGTGTGCGTGTGTGCATGTGTGTGTGTGTGTGAGTGAGAGCACACACATGCATGAGGGGGTTATACATCACCCTAAAGTGATGTGGATGCTTACACCTGCCACTAGGGTCCCGGTTAGGACTTCAGTGGAAATGTTCTCAATACTGAGATGCAAATGACACAAACTTCATCCATGAACACCTGGATAACAGACCAGTCTTTTCTCATCTCTATGCTGGAGATACCCAATATCAGGCAACAATTGAAGTCAAGCTCAGGAGAGGAAGCCTTGAGGTAAAAATTGTTAGAAAAAAACTTCTTCTGGTCACAGTAAATAGATGCTTACAGCCTGATTGCAGTCTAAACTGAGGTACATTTCTTTCTTTCTTTTTTCTTAATTTTTTTTTTTATTTTTCAAATACATTTGAATGAATTCCATAGTATTTATACATAAAATCTGAAATAACTATTACACTATTTACATTAGCCTGACACTATAACGGATCTTAATGTATACAGTTACTTTATAAGTATACCCAATCCATTATCAGTGTGTCTAATCAATTATTGTAAAGTGTCAATCAATGATAAGACTTTTCCCCAAGAGTCGTTGATAAATGACTTTGGATAAATTTTTTGTTCTTTAATTTTAATTTCCAATAATGCTGTGGTCTTTGGTAGGCTGTAGAAGTCTTTCAGAGATGGTATTGTGTTTGTATCCCATCTTCTTGTTAGACACTTCCTTGAAATTGCAAGTATAGTCCGTACTAGATACATGTTTGACGTATTCAAACGAGGACGTTCATTCACATTTAATAAGACAAGAGCTTTAGTTAAATAAAATGATTCATCAAATAAAGCTTGTAGAAAGTTATTAATACCATTCCAAAATAGCTTAATTTTAACACAATCAAAGAAAATGTGGTTCCAATCTGCATTGTGTACTTCTTCACATCCCCAACATATTCCTTTTACGGAAGAACTAATTTTACTGATTCTGTCTGGGGTTAAGAATGCCCTGTGCAAGCATTTTCAATTAAAAACTTTCTAGTATTGTGTAAAGGATGTATATTTTATTTACAATAAGATATTTGTTTTAATATCTTCAGTTAACTGTATTAAGTGTCCTTTTGTTTTATACTTTCAATATGAGGTTTTGGGTGTTGTTTTATAGTTTATTAATATTTTGTGAAATTTTGAAATACCGTTTCCCATGTCAAAGTCATTATATATGATTTCATATATGTATTTCATAAATCTGGTATTTCTTTAAATGAAGAATTGTTAATTATTTTACTTAAATCTTGTGAATATGACATAATACTTTGTAAAGTTAGCCAGTCTTGTTGTGGAATTTTGTATGTTGTTTTTATTGCTTGCATATCTAAAACTTTTAGTTCTTTGATACATTAGAGCCAACAAACAAATTTTCTGTTCCCAGGAACTAATAATTTCTCTATATATTTTATGTGGAAAGTTCTTTCTGACTATAAATGGTGTTAAAAGATCAAACAAGATGTTTAAGTCTATATTTGCATTAATAAGTTTCCTAAATGAGTCAATGTAATAATTAATCATACAAATTTTAGTGTGTTTAGTTATGTTATATTGCATACCAATACATATATGCCATGGCAAATTGTTTTTATCTATTTGAAATTTGCTTTTGTAAATCAAATTCATTTATTGATATTACAGTTAGCAATTCTTTTCAATTTACAGAGTAATTTGGACTTATTCAATCTGAGATTGTTTTAGATATTGATGCTTTTATACATGTTTCTATATCTGGAAAGTTTAATCCTCCCTGATTCCATGGTCTGATATGATATATTAAAGCTATTCTGTTTCTTTTGGGAAACCATAAACATTTTATTAGGCATGCATTTATTTCTTTAAGTACATTCCTTTCTGGTAACAGTTGTATTGCCAAGGCTATATATAGGATCTTGGGCACTAAAACCATTTTTATTAACTGTAGTCTGTCTTCAAATGTTAATATTATTTTGTTCCATTTTTCCACAGAGAATTTAATTGTATTGATGATATTATTGTAGCTTTTTTAGACTAATTCATTATTATCCTTGCATAACTCAATTCCTAGATATTTTAAGGTAGATTATTGTTTCCCTATGATGTAATCCCCCTTAGTCTGCAGTTCTTTTTTTTTTTATTTAAAAATAGAAATTTTGATTTTGATTTATTGAAATGGAGTCCTGAAGTCATGTGAAATTTGTCAATTAATATATCTAATTATTTTAGTGTCTCTTTTGTATTAGATAATGTTAGCAATATGTCATCAGCAAATACCATTACTTTAGAATTGCATTGTTCATAAACATCTATTCCTTTGATTTTTATATTGTTATGAATTGAATCTGCCAATATTTCAATAGCCAGAGCAAATAGAATTGGTGACATGGGACATCCGTATTTAGTGCCTTTTGTTAAATGTATAGATTCAGAGGTAAAAGGACCTAACTTGACATACACTAAATTATTTGTATATATATATATATATATATATTCTTTAGGAGATGAATAAAGGCTGCAGGAAATTCAAATAGCATTAGGATTTTGAATAAATATTTTCCTCTGATAACTATAAAGTATATGTTTGAGCTTTTAAAGGAAATTATCAGTTTTATACTTTGAATGTTTACCAATAAAGTAATGTTTTGGTCAGGCATACTAAAAATGTTTTTATGAAATAAATTTAAATTAATAAATGTTAACAAAACTAAGATCAGCACTAACCATGGAATTAAAATAATTCCTAATTTGATGGATAAACCTAAGTAAATCAGATTATCACTCATACTTTGACAATCCAGAACATCTGAGCTCCATAAATTGAATTATCACATGGAGAATATTTGTAATAGGAATAAGCAATATTTATATTATTTTGGACAGTTGTAGTACTATTGTAAATTAGACGGACTTCTAATACAATATAAATGTCTACTTATTGTATAAGCAATTAATATTTACATGAAAGATAGATGACAAGCAATTCAATCATAGTAAAGTAGGATTTATCATATATAAAACCTCACTAAAAGATTATAACACACAGTTATTTAACATATTCACCCTTATTGATGAAGTCTTTCAAAACTTATTACTTAATATAAATAGATGGTAATAATATCGATACTTAATGTTTATAATACAATGTATTTTACTGGATATATAAGAAGTTATATTTCACTGTTTGCCAGCATTTAAGTAATCACTTTGTTTGTTGCTAACTTAAAGCATCAAGTTTATTTTATGTGAACATTGATGAAACTTAGTGCATTTTAATTATTAGTACATCCATTCCCCCCCCCCCCCATTTCCTACACATACGGATTTTCATATCTGTCATTTCTTATTATAAAATTAGTGAAATTATGGGTTAAAAACAACAAATTCACATATTGTGATTAATGATTACAAGTTCCCTTTCCATATCATTTTATGGCATATACTTGAAAGTTTTTAGATTTAAATGGCAACATTCTATTTTGTATTATCAGCAAAGGTTAAACTGAGTGATTTTTGTCAATATAATACTATTTGTTCAGAATATAATTGTTACATTCTGTGACATTCCTAGTTGAGGCTTCTATTGTTTTCCTTGAATAACTTTGTCAGTTTGATGTAATGTATAAAACATTAGTTATCTTGATAACAGCTTAAGTATTATGAAAGGTCAAAATGGGTTACAAAACCACAATTCAAGTTAAAGAAATTATATGACTTGGTATGCACATTTATTTATATGAGAAAATCATCATGCTTCCCCATGATGTTCAATATAGTGTGTCATTTATGACAATTTAAAACAGTAGTGGTATTATACACAAGCCCATGTTATTAAACTGAGTGTCTATTGTCAATTTACTACTATTTGTTCAGAATATGATAATTACATTCTGTGACATTTCAATTTTAGGCTTCTATTGTTTCTCTTGAACAACTTTGTCATTTTGATGTCATGTATAAAACATTAGTTACCTTGGTAACCACTTAAGTATTATATATGGTCAGGATGGGTTACAAAAACTACAATTCAAGTTAAAGCAATTACATGACTTGTTATGCATATTTACTTATATAAGAAAATCATCATGCTTCCCCTTGATGTTCAATGTAGTGTATGTCATTTATGACAATTTAAGACAGTAGTGTTATTATACATGAGCCCATGTTATTAAATCCTGTCTTTAATATCTAAATTCAGTAGACTACTTCATCTTATATGCCGATTATATATTTTATGTCTAGATTTACTAAAATCATACATTACATAACTATTGTGTGTTTTTTTGGCTGTTACTTAGATATTTGAGAGACCACAAGCTGTAATGCTTATTCGTATTATTAGCTCCTTCCAAGCATATTTATACAGTCCATAGAGTTTAAATTATGAGACCCTTCTAGTTTCTTATTTGTTATAAGTATATTTCCATCCTTACGTACACACATATCAGCACTTCAAGCCAACAATGCCCATCCAGTTTTGCCAGAATACCATTCACTAGTTCATGCGGTGTGTTTCCAGGCTGTTCTTAAAATATCCAAACCAATATTTGTCCTGTTCCATTTTACCAACCTGTTCCATGCAGTGGCCAATCTGTCAGTGAACCACTCAACACACCTTCCATTCCCACAGATATTTCCATGAAGGAAATCTGATGATTCTTTAACACTTCCCAGCAACCCCAAACAGCCCTAGAATCAGCTATCCCCATATGCCCAACACGTTCAAGCAAACTCACCTCCCAGACCACTGCAAAGGGTACTGCACAAGACCAAGTGTCTTTCACAATAACTCGGACTTCCACTCTTTTGTAAGTCCTTAATGTGTTTAGACCAAAATACATTTTAAATATAAAATTGCGCTTAATATTTATTTATTTATTTTTATCATGAATCAACTTAATGAGCTAAACAAAGTGTTGGGAGACCATCAATATGTGTACATGTGGTTTAAAACAGCCCATTTATTCTAAAAAAAAAAAACTTCATTGCCAAAAATCATCTTGGAGGCTCCTCAGAGCCATTAAGCATTATTGTCACTCTGTCTCCCTTACAATAACAACAACCTGGGAGCATCTGCTTCTGTTAGTGTGTCTGTGTACTGCATACCAGAGTCTCATGATGCACCTGAAGTAAAGCTTCACTTCACTGCAACTTCAAGCCTACATTCCCTCCCTTTCAGTGAGGCAGCAGCCAGGAAAAGAACGGAGAGCAAATCGATAAAAAAAAAAAAAAAAAACTCCGAACAAGCCGCCACAACAAGAGATAACACATTCTTCCAGCCTTCCCACCACTCACTCAGCAGATGTATAAACAAACTATTCTCTGCCAAAATATCCCAAATCACAATTTTATCCACCCCCTTCCCCTGGATCCAGGCTAAAACACCAAATGTTTCTTCCTAATACACAAACATCAGTAAACCTTGATCCCAAGCAGCAACCCACAGCTTCCTGGAGATGAAAATGGCAACATACAACAGCTGCCAGACATGGCTGCATCTACACACACCATGTCAGACTTAACACTAGCACTCAAAGCTATGATACCTGCCATAATTGATATTAACTATGTTTAGACTGAATAATAATGACATTTGTACTAGCTGCCAGACACTGCTGCATCAATGCACACCATAACAGGATTTATCAAACAGCACTCGAAGCTATGATACCTGCCATAATTGATATTAACTATGCTTAGACAGAATAATGACATTTGTACTAGCTGCCAGACACAGCTGCATCCATGCACACCATATCAGGATTGATCAAACAGCGCTCGTAGCTGTGATATCTGCCATAAATGATATTAACTCTATTTAGACAGAATAATGATGACATTTGTACTAAAAGTTTGCTACTGTTATTTAACCTGGATATACATGACATTTCTAAATCATACTTTAACCAAAGAAGGTATTAGTCTCCATGGCAGCATTTTTTTTCAAAACTCTCTACTGTTACTTCTATTATATATGGTGTTAATTTGTTCCATTTGAGTCTGAACTCTGATGAATGGTACCTTATTGAATTAATTAATTACTTAAATTATTATAAGTAAAATCAAAGAAAAATTAACAAGATAAGTATTCATTGAGTTCAAGTAGGGGAACAGAAACTTCTATGTTTATATTATATGTTGCTTTATTTGGCTTATATATAATGTAAATAGTAACCCATCTTGACTTACCTTTGTTTGTGAAGAATTATTGAACTCTTTGAACATTCTGAATAAATCATTACTGTTTCTCATTTGTTTAAGAAACCCTCCTTTTTTTTAAATAAAACAGATAACAAGTGATGTACCATATCAGTTGATACTTTGAGAGATGTAGTTGTAAGAGTTATTTTTTTGGGACAGCTATCTTGGAATCATTTTTTGTTTCTTCTTTCTAGCGTCAGTCCAAGGATCTGTTTCTTTTATTCTTTTAAGAGCAGGGACCATCCATTCCATTTCTTCTGGGATAGACACTATGTTGTTGTTTTTGATGAATATAGTAGCTTCTTCTAAGTCATTAAAGGTTCTCATCTCATTGCCAAAAAGTATTTTTATCTTGGCTGGAAAGCACAGTTGTGCTTTAATGTTGTTTTGTTTTAACAGTTTTATTATTGGCCAGAGTTTTTTCCTTTGTTCTAGTATTCTGGAAGAATAATCATTGTCAAACCTTATCAGACTTTGATTGTATTTTAAGGATGATTTTCTCCAAGCAGATTTTAATATTAGTTCCTTGTCCATAAATGAAAGAAATGTTATAACTATGGATCTAGGTGAAGTATTTGTTGAGTTAGAAGCAGGTTTCCTCAGTGCTCTATGTGCCCTTTCAATTCCAAATGAAAGTCCTTCTTTCAAGTCAAACAATTCAGGAGTCCAGGTTGTTAAGAATGAAATAATGTCTTCTTCTTCAGTGTTTTCAGGCAGACCAAAGATCCTTATGTTGTTTCTCCTTTCCCTGTTTTCTAAGTCATCTATTTTGATTAGCAGCCATTTATTCTGTTTTAGCAGAAATTATTTTTGGAATTCTTCCTCTTTGAGTCTCTCTATGTCATTTAGTGAAGTCTCTATATTTGTTATTTTTGTATGGTGTTGCTGTAATAGTTCCTTAAGAGTATCAGTCTGTTTCTGAGAATTTAATTTGAGGTTTTCTAAGTCATTTTTAAAGCCATCCATCTTCAAAGATAGTTCCTGTAAGGTAGATGTCATCAATTGCAGTTCTTTTTTCAAAGCAGCATCTGGATGAGCATTCCTTGAGGTGTTCACATTCAGTGACTCAATATATCTCCAAGTTACTTGACAGGAACATTTTTGTATATCTCCACCAAAATTGATATTTATGTAGTTTAGCAGTTTATCTATAGATTTCTGATGTTTTAAACTTGAAGATAATAACATTTTCCTATATTATTATACCAGTTGATGGAGTTCTCAGAATTCAGTGCTCTCAGTTGGCCATCTAGGCTCCGCCCCTTTTCTTTCTTTTTTTTAATGTAATGAAACACACTGCACAAGGAACAGGAAATTACATCAAGCATATTACAATGTGTCCACCAGAAAATGCTGCCATCTTGTGGTGAAACATATTATTACACATAACTGAAATAACATACACATAGTTGTTACTTATATATGTTTTATATATATATAAAAAACATCCCCGCTCAACAACTATTACTTAAGTCAACCTCACTTGTGATCTAAAATCTGCAAACGTGTTTACTGTGAGTGGCATTTATCTTTTTTTGGCTTTTCGCATTTGTATATTATTTAATACAATATTTCACAGTATGTCATTATTAATTGCATTTTTATAATACCATCAGTAGCTATACAATAAATTTTAAACTGAGTAATGATCATACATTTATTTTGCTATCATTATTGAAATAAAGTTTTCTTTTTTTTGCTTTGCTTTGTTTTTGATTTTCGTAGAATTCTCCTGTGGTACATAAGTATATCTAAAATAGGGAACTCCTCATTGCTTTCCATTATTTTTTGCTTACCAGTATTTGAAACAGCCATTTTAACATGCCACCTTAGGATCCATAGTAGGCAGAGCATGGGGAGGTTAAATATAGGTACTTTATTGTGGGTGACCCTATGCAAGTTGTCTCAAATCTCATTAAAGTAACATGCTATCATCCTGGGGTGAAATCAGAAAAAAACAATAAGTCATCAATAGCTTTGTTATTTAGCTATGGCATCTGTATGTTATCACATACCTGCAATCTGATAGATCCTTATAGGGTATTGTCTATAAATATAAGGTCAGTCCACTACACAATTTTCATATTCTTTATGAATATTAGCTTCATGTTTAGAATAAAAACATGGTTAATATTAACTTTGCATACATTGCTGGTGAAGTGACAAAGAACAGGTTCCTTCCTATTTATCACCCACACTGTAGTGTGAAGGAATTGCTACAAGAGTATTTTGATAACCTCCTCAAACCAGTTACTTCACCCAAACTGATCGTTTTTGGGTGACTAACATCCAAGTTCATGACAAGTTTAGTTATAGTATTTTATTTCGCCAATAAAAAATATTTTGGGTTACTTTGTGTACTCTTTCATTCTGTGTGCATTCTTAAATGGGCTATGGTATGACCTTGACCACCATCCTCTTATGAGGGAAGGATGAATGACAGTGCTTCTGTGAGTATACTAATCATACAATGAGCAATTTATCCACCTGAGAGAATACATTCAACAGGCTCCGTTGCTTCACCAGGGATGGCTAGAACCTGCCTCCTATAGATTTTTGTATATTAGCAAAGACCTTCTCTACCAAGAGTATTGTACATGTCTCTGCAATAATGCATTAATTTCATTGAGGAATATCCCTTTTGGATTAAATAGACTAACTGCTTTTCAAGAAGTGGAAAGGTTTTGCAGTCCAGCTTAGCACATAAAGAGCTTTGTCATTCCCTTATTGTAACATTGCTATTCAATTCTTTGTAGGCAGAGTGAGTTTCTTAGGAATGATGTCCTGGCTTACAAATCTGAAGAGCTTATCAATTCTCTGGTATGCAATTTTCTGAGCTGTCATTTTCAGATATGAGGTATATAACTTTAATGAGCCAAGTACAGTGATTTACATGTCATGTAAATGACCCTTATTCTAGAGTTCTCAATTTCAATATATACCTCAGTAAACATAGACCATATCTGTTATTTCTGCCTTACATATAGGCAATTGAGATGCTACATGGTGTCATAATTGAAGAAATGCCTGAAGAACTGATGACATCTGCCACAACTGGAGGAGTACAGCTGTAGAACTAAAGAAACATGTTTGCTTTCAAGAATTTCTCTGTTAAAAACTATAGAAATTTAATTCACAGTAAAGCTTAAACTTCTTAGATTGCAGTGCCCTTGAATTAAATTTCTGCAAGGAAATTTTGCTTAACAGTTAAGCTTTCTGGATAGAAATTTGCTTTATTCCTCACTGTCCTATGCTGAGAAGCTTGAAAACATACAATATACAATACTTGTGAAAATCACTGGAGAAGAAAAATTAAATGTATTTAACTCTCCTTTTTTGATGGGAAAAACCATAAAATAGCTGTGCTGAGAGTAAACATTTTCAAACTATATTCAATAGAAACCTAGGAATCTGCCATAGACCACAAGGGGTGCAATAATAAACTTTAACTGATTGCTTCGTGAACAGATAGTTATTGTAGTTGTGGAAGCAGTCAGCTTAACATGTTTGTGTTTTCATTTAAATCAGTTTATTTGATGTTATTCAAGTAAAAATGTGCGATACTTCTAGTTAATTGTTTTGTTACAGCTCTCTCATTTGCATGGTGTTTGGTTCCTTAAAATGAATATCTTGGAGGAACAAGAAGTTGCCTGCGAATTTTGAGGTTTAAAAGCATTCATAAAAAATTGTTTGGATATGAAGGGATGGCTGCTTCCTAAATTGAAGCCTAGGTATGTTTCTTTTTCTAAGGTAAGTTATGAGCAGTGTTGGAAAATCGGAAGCTGTTGTTGAAATGGAGGGCAAACTGTTAAATTATTTCATGTAACTGCAATATTAACTAACTGATAAAAACAGAACGTTGGAAAGATTAAGAATGGTGTTAGAGAGGGGTTCTGACAAGTTGCACCTTTTTTTCTCTGTGCTTCTTAAACCCCCCCCATGCCTGCTGACCATAATGAAGCTTCCCCAATTTGATTTGAGCCCATCTGTCATTTATGCAACCGTGATGGCTACTTGCATCCCCACTGGTAACCTACCAAATATTGTTATTGGCTTAATCTCTCCCTGGTTGTGGAGACATGAGATCCTCATCACCAAATGAGCCATTATGCCTTTTCATTTATAAGTGCATACACCTGTAGGCTACCACAAATCTGTGGCTTTGTGTGCTACTTAATGGCCCCCCAGTCAATGAGCCCACCTATTTCTGCTGAAGGACTACTACAGCCTGTGGCCAGCTCTCCCCCACTCCACCCGAACTTGGATTATCTGGGCCATAGTCAAGGCTTTATCTTTGTGTGCCGCTCTGCTAGTCTGGCCATTTTATATTTAATTTAGCCAGACAGAAGCTCTAAGTTTGTCCAATGTGGAATGTGCTATGGAGCAGTTTAGTGTTGATTTTCCTAGGCCATTAGAAGAAATGGCTGCCATACTTTTCCCTTAGAATTTAACACAGTGGAGCACTGCTTCAACGCATGCATGTTTGTCAAACCTTTGCACTGAAATCTACAGTTTATGTGCTTTCAACAGACACTTTTCAAGCTGCAGCTATACTGCTGCAGCTGGGATGTATCTCAAGTTTTTTTCCTGTGGTGAGACTCAACAATGACTGCTGCTTTACCTGACCAGTGAAAGAGCTGTGTCAGACCACTCTTGATTACCTCCAAAGCAGTATAGAAGTGCAGCTGTATGGACAAATCTAGCTCCCTTGGGTTTTAGCTGAAGGCACAAAATATCTTTGCCTTGAGTGTAGGAAGCTGAATAATCAACCGTAATGTAAACCAGAACATTGTCAATCACCATCTGCTTACCTAGTGTTCTAACACAGCTCAGCATCTATTCCTGGTCCTGCAAATGGCAACACTCAAAAATAATTTGTCTTAGAAGTCTGCATAACATTTTTGGAAGGATAGCTGGTTGAATGTTTCCTGAGAGTTTTGATTTGGGAGGTGGTCTGATATTAAAGACTGCTGCATTTTGAGTGCTAAAAAGCAATTAAATGTGGGCCTGCAGCCTTCTGAAATCCAATGATACAGAGGATTCATCTCTGGAACTGAGCCACCAAATCTTAACTTTTTGTTTAGAATACAATGTCTGCAATTCAATGCATGGACAGTCATTCCTGTTTGCTTTGTTTTTTTTTTGTCAATGCTGGTTGGTTGAAGATATGGTGTAGCAATGATTTGGTCATACGTAAGTAATTCTAAAGAAATGGAAGAATGACTTGGAATTAATATACCATCCTTACTAAATAAAAGAAAAGATGAAAGAAGGGGTGACGGTATGAAGACATACTCAAACAAGTTGTTTGTAGCCAGGGCTGGGAAGAAGGTGTTGCTTTCACTGTGAGTGCATTTTGTGATCCTGTGAAGTGCAAAAGTACAAGCAGAATGAGCTGCATTGTTTTTGCAGTCAATATTAAGTAACAAAACTATGCACATTCAGCCTAGCTTCTCAGTTTGGTAAAGTTCTGACTTCAAAACTGCAAAGCATGTATGTGTTGGGGGGGGGTACAGTTTTCTCCTGCAACTCCTATATTGCTTTGGTTTACAAAAATATAAAACAGCTCTCAATTCTTGCTGTGTGCTGCTGTTACATGATATCATTTAGAGAAAAAATAATAATTCAATAAAGTGTCATTTTCAGTAAACTTCTTGTCTTTTTGGTGTGTGGTTATTATAATATTATAGATGCCACAGCAGATGGACAGTTACTCAATGAGCATTATGAGTTCTTTCCTTCACAAAGAAGTTGACAATCACTGATATATATATATATATATATATATATATATATATATATAGAGAGAGAGAGAGAGTAAGGAATCATTGCTGGCTCAGGAGGAGTTTGCCACTTCTGGAAATTTTGATCTATTGATGGAGACTACAAATGCATATGTCACTAAGAGATAGAGTAATCTCTTTTATAGTCAATGTCTCCCCAGAAGATGTTGATATCCTACAGAAAGGTCTGATGCACACTAATGATTGGTGTCAGAGCCATGGCTTCAAACCAAATGTGAAGAGATACATAATAATACCCTTTTTGGGAAATCGAATATCCCTGCAAATTACAACATTGATAGCACCCCCCCAAGACTGGACCCAGTAGTGAGAGATCTGGGTAATCAGATTTTTATTTATTTTATTTTTATTTAACATTTGTTTTACCAGGATAAATCTGACTGGACAGCAAGGGTCTATTTATAGTGGAGTCCTGGGCAGAAAAGCTCCAAGAAGCTACAAGGTGAAATACATAGGTTAATAAGGAGTGACAATAGAATACAATAATAGTAGTTGGATAACAAGTGGTAGAATGCTAACATATGAGGCAAAAAAACAGTTAATGCAAAACAAACTCATAGTACAGTCAGGAGATCACATGTCTTACAATAGTAGTACAATATGTGAACATAAGGTACCCAAAAGTAGGTACATATTTATAATATTTACAAAATGTACAATGCACATAGGTGACAGTATACTGTAAGCATCGTAGGCTTCAGGCAGTAGCCTGTCTACAGTGTGGTGAGGATTCATGGGGGATAGATAGTAATCTGAACTTTGACCACCATTTGTCCACAGTGGTGAGAAGATCCTTCTATGTGGCTCAGCTTATAAGTAACGTCATATTATCCAGATCTAAGGATCTCATAGAACCACCATACTCAGCCCTTATCAGACCAATAATCAAGTACAATACCCCTTTGACATGTACCTCACCAGGCACCTGCAACACTTAGAGCATCCTCAGAGGTTTTCTCACCAAAGAAATACAGGGTCTAACCAACATGTCATATGTGGACCATTTAAAAGCTCTATCACTGTATTCAGTTTCCTACCGATACTGAGGGGTGATCTATGTCTAACCTACAAGACAGTCTCTGACCTGGCCCTGATGAAAATGTTGCATATTTGCCAAATTAACAGCACAAGGGTTACCCACTCCAAAGGTCTAAACCTGATCTCTGACATGAATAGATGCTAGAGAGATAAATATATGTCCCAGAGATTGCCCATCCTCTGGAGTATACTTCCTATTTGCGTGAAGCAGAGCCCTTCTGTGACCATTTTCAAGCACAATCTGGACTGATGAATGGGGAATCACAAATTCACTCCTAGGGTGGCACCCATGTCCCTTATGGACAAAGGCGGTCTGTAAAAATAGTCAAAACTCTGCTTGCTGACTCTTGTTACCTTTCCTCTAGGGATAGAAAACTGGGTAAAATCTGGGTAAAACTGGCTAGGTTTGTAAGGGCTCTTGAACCATTAGCCTAGTAATCTTTATGAACCTATGAACTTATAAGAAATGATGACACAAGGGGAACTACAGGTTCTATGTCTCAGAAATAAATTAACTGATTTTTTGGATATTTTGATGGCATTTCTCTCCAGCTCATCCCCTATAACTTGTGCTGAGCTGTGTCCACCCAGGATCTTTTTTTTTTCAAGTCTCTGGGAAGTGTGGAAAGCTCTGAATTTAGAGTTATGAGGTATGCTGATCTTGGTGTCCTCCAGGCATTTCAAACAGTGTTTTCATCAAAAAGAAAAGAAAAAAAGCTGCTCTGGACTTGCTCTATAGAGGGTTATTAGTGCAAGAGCTTTTTTCCCCTATAAATCTGCAAAATCTACACAACCTTAGTAATCAAGGCTTAAGAGGCATCTGACCTCTACCAAGTGCAAGTACATACCTCATACTGAAGCAAAGCAAGACCAGGATATCTGCACACCCCAGCTCTAGTAACTCACCCCCCAATCTGCCATAATAGCAAGTCTACCTACAGTAACCCCTGTATCCAAAATCAGATCCCTGTCCCCTGAGTATTTTCCCTGCGAAAATCTTGGAACAGCATCTCCCCACAATTTCTGTAGCGAGCCTGATTGAGATTTGCATCTTATGACAATGTAGAAATGATCTCATTCTAATTGATGACCATGTATTACTCAAACAACACAATGCAGTGTGTGCGAGAGATGCAGTATATAATATAACTGGAGGTAAAAATCTCACACACTGATAACTATGACATTAGGATCATCAGCAACATACCACACATCACACCACACCATACTATGTCCAACATACACATCACACCACACCATACTATGTCCAACACACACATCACATCCCACCATACTATGTAAACATAACACACATCACACCACACCATACTATGTCTAACATAACACACATCACACCACACCATAATTTGTCCAGGATAACACACATCACACCACACCATACTATGTCCAACATATCAAACATCACACCACACCATACTATGTCCAACATAACACATCACACCACACTATACTATGTCTAACATACCACATATCACACCACACCATACTATGTCCAACATACCATACATCATACTACACTATACTATGTCCAACATAACACACATCATACTACACCATACTATGTACAACATAACACACATCACACCACCCCATACTACGTCCAACATACTACACATCAAACCACACCATACTATGTCCAACATACCACACATCACACCATACCATACTATGTCTAACATAAGACACATCACAACACACTATACTATGTCCAATATACCACCCATCACACCGCACCATACTATGTCCAACATACCACACATCACACTACACCATACTATGTCCAACATAACACACATCACATCACATCACATCACACCATACTATGTCCAGCATAACACACATCACACCACACCATACTATGTCCAACATACCATACATCACATTACACCATACTTTGTCCAAGATACACATCACACCACACCATACTATGTCCAACATAACACACATAATCCTTCATATGTTGAGGTTTTTAATATTAACTTGCCTAAGGCTCAAAGGCCTCCAAGATATAATAGAGGCATAAAGTACACTCAGCAATACTCTAGGTCTATAAACCTCCCACAACACACACTGCAAGGAGTACCAAAGTCACGGATGATAATCCCATAAGTCAGGTATCTACCCAACCAAGCACCCTTGTCATTGGTGACTGCATTGTAAGA